>NC_079440.1:20845820-20878320 GCF_903798145.1 Danio aesculapii | reverse complement strand
TACACATATCGGATATAATAAAATCACATTAAATAAATAAACCAATATAAAACAAACAAAAGCTAGCTATAACAATGTAAGTATATACAATACATAAATTAAACCATTTTAAGCAATATATAACTTTCATTTTACAAAGGCCTATCTGAAAAAAAAGATTTTAGATATTTTCTAAAAACAATAAACACCGGAGGAGATTTAAAATATTATTTAAAAAGTATTTGGATACGATGATATTAAACAAATCGTGCATACAGAGCATTTTTGGGGCGAGTGAAAACAGAATCTGGCCTACCTTTTTTCTGTCACTCAGTCCTGCACTGAGCCGCTTTAAACGCATTGGGGAAAAGTCCAAACACAAAATGTGTTCTATATCCTCAAACAACTGTTTATGCTTTTATATGACGTGGTAAAATTTATAAATGCAACTTTAAATGTTGAGCTTTATTAGCTCAACATGTTGAGCTTTATGAATAGCTGCTGGGCGCAACAAATATGGCTATATTTTATTAGGCTAACATGCTCTTATTTGCTGAAACGCTTAACACAACGCCTATCAAAACGAGGATGTTATAAAATACATTTCATACCGAGTTATTACCGGAGAATTTCTGTGGTTTTATAAATATGGGTGGGTGCGCTCACTGAGCTGGGTCCCTTCGTTAGTGGCGAGACCTAAAAGTCGGTCGATGAGTAAACAAATATAATGAATGAAAACACACAGCCCTGTGCATAGACATATAATGTAATGCTGTACAGTAACGTGTCATTTGTTTTTTCTGTTTTTCTTCATTCTAATGGTTTCGTGATGATGCGACGGTGTGCTTTATCTGCCTGATTCCCGCTGAAGTGGGTGGGTTGTGTGACGTTTGATTCAGGGGACGTTCTGGGGGCGGGGTTTGCGTGATGCGCTGCAACTACTAGCCCGAGAGTGGAAACGCGACATGATTTTGGCCTCACTGCTCAACGATAAAAGGCCTAGCTAGCACTGCCCCAACAGTGGAAATGCAGCTAATGAAACAAAAGGCTAGTAAAGCATGCTTGAGCTATTTTAAAGTCTAAAGTTTAAAGCTCTGTAAAATCTAAATTTGCAATGTTTATTTTATTAGTGCACATTGTTAATTTATTAGGTGAACAAGAAATCCATGTAAGTTAATCCACTGAACAAAATGTTTGTTTTGTGATCTTCGTTTGTCGGCGCCAATAGCCTAGTGGTTAGTGCGTCAACACATAGCACCCAGGTGCTCGCGGCAAGCGGAGTTCGATTCCCAGCTCGAGGTCCTTTGCCAATCCTTCCCCTATCTCTGCTCCCCACACTTTCCTGTCTGTAAAAAGGTGAAAACCCCTAAAAAATAATTATTAAAAAAAATAATAAGTCTGACCGTTTGCTTCTGTGTTTGGTGTGGCGGTCCTTCTCTGTTGACATCAGTTTGATGGCTTCAGACTAGGGCTGCATGATATTGGAAAAATCTGATATTGCAATTTATTTTTCTTCGATAAATATTACAATATGAATATATCACAATATTTTCACAAAATGGTTTGAATAGCTCTATTTGGCATTTTTCTAGGGAGTTAAACTGTGTATAGGTACAGAATTTGAATAATTACAATGCAAAAAATATATTTTTTTACTTTGTCTCATTTTTAGTGGAAATATTCTTAAATCAAGTAAAAATATTGTTTTGTTTTCACCTTAACTCAAAATTGAGAGTTTTTCCTTGAAACAAATAAATGTATCTGCCAGTGGGAAGTAAACTTATTGTGTTTTTGCTTTAAAATGTAGATATTTTGATTAGAAACAAGACAACAGTTCTAAGTAAGAAAATTGTTTTCCTACATAAATAATTAAATACAATTAATCTTTGTTACATCTCCAAAAATCATAATTTTTTCCAATTTCCAAATGTTTTAAACTCTCATGAAATGCTCAGTCACAAGCCTTAAAAACACATAAATGATAAAGTAAAATGAACAAAATGAGTAAATGATAAATAATATTAATTTAAATGAGAGATTTGTGGGGGGTGTATACTCCTATATGCTGAGCACTGTAAAACATATGCAATTTGCACTCCGAAATAAAAGTAGAAAGTAGTCACGGGGTGGTTCTCCCCAAGAGGTTCAAAGAGAACATTTATTAATATGAACTTAGATACAAACACATTCTATTTCAAGGTAGCAGCTTTAATAGAATTTGTGTATGATAATAGACATGCATAATATTTAATAATTAACAATAATTGACTTTTTTTTAAGGAAGATAAACTTGTGCAGTCATGCACGTTTTGACAGCTAATATGATGGTGATTTGATGCTTTGCAAAAGGTGTAGACACCTTACCGATATCAAATGTTTTTTGATGAAAAATGAATTTAAACAGCCAGTTATTCCTTATGCCGATTAAGAAACTTGAATAGGCTTTGCCTACTATAATAAAGAAAATCTGCTCTAAGTGTAAAACTAAATAAATTGCTAAATACTCATGACACATGAAAGTGTAAAGCATGCAGTTCACAACAATGGTGAAAAGTTATAGTGTATCATATTTAAAAAACGATTTACTACGAATTTTACATAATTTTGCTCACATGGATAATTGAATATTAATAAGATGATGTCATTACGCTCTTGTGCCATCTGCCAGTCGTTACATTGCTGATCATGATTTCGAGGATTAATAGAACAGTCCTTCACAACACGGGCAGCGATCTCAGATCAGTTCATCCATAAAATTTAAACTGATTCGCGAACTAGTTTGAAGAACCAAATTACCCAGAGATCAGTTTTCAAGATTAAAAGATCCAGGATCTGCCAAATCATCTTAGATCTTTTAAGCGAGGTACAAAGAACAAACCCCTGGTCAAATAAAATTCAGACTCAACATTGCCTATCTTGCGATGTGACTATTGCGTATGTGCACATTGCGATATCAATGCTAAAACAATATATTGTGCAGCCCTACTTCAGATTTATAGGCCCAATACCAATTCTATTTTTGTACCCCTACCCCTTCCCTTGGCCCTTAAACTGTGAAGGGGAAGGGCTTTAAAATTTACACCTAAGAAATGGGACCGCACTATCGCACCTGCACACGTCATCCGATGTCATCGTGATCTCATGCTTCATATGAGATCAGACGATCGTGACTGCTGTAGTTATTCCAGTTGCTTTGTGTTTTGGTATTTATCTTCAGGAAATCACTGAAGGCATATATTATGTTATCATAACGATATAATTTGGCAATAAGATCGTAACTATACTGCGCATTTACACAGTGGCCATATTCATCTATGTAAACACACCAAAAACAACATTAACATTATAGCAGACATTGTAAAAAGCCCATTCCTAGCCATTAGACTTTTCTGACAGGGTATTCGAGTATCAGAATGTTGTGAGACTGCTATACAGAAGTTATTATTATGGATTATAGATAGCGAAATTTTTAGCGAAGTTTATTATTTTTTTAAAGGTTTTTTAAAAAAGGATGACGGTAAAACACGAACGTGGTTATGAATATATTAAAACATATGCTTGTTTGTTGTAAAATTCGTAATAATGACAAAAAAATACTAATTTGTGGCTCTCATTACTTCCGGGTGCAGCGATATTGCCGTTGTGACTGGTGTATTCTGGGAAATTTTCTTACCCTTTGGTTTCGAGCGTGGTCCTGAAAAATCTCAGTTCGAAGTGGTATCTACCCCTTCCCCTTAGCCCTATGCCTTCAAGCTAAAGAGAATTGGAACACCCCTACTCCTTCATGTGAACGTGTAAATACGCAATTGTGAACGCGCAATTGGGATTGCTGTACTGACTAGTGGGATGTGTAGATTCGAAATAAAAAAAAATGGACCCACATTTTCTCTGGTCATTAAGCCACAACGCTATTTAAGTTGCTCTGTAATGTTAAGTATATTGCATGCTGGTAATTTTTTTTTTATTCTTCATTTATAATGAAGTGATGATGCGCATTTGGCCTGACATTCATGCATCATGCTCCATAAATGTGGGATGACACCCTGGTTTCGTATAATCGAACACCAGTTGTGCACTCACTGCCTCTGTGACTCAATGCGTCGCCACAGAAACCTTTTGCATTTTGCTGATTTTTCAGGTCATTGATTTCAGATCACACTAGTTAATTAACTAGTGTCTTCTAACTATTGTATCTTGTTCTTCATAAGAATTTTTTTCTCATATGTATGATCTGTGTCTGACAGACGAGTCGACAACAGTTTTCACACTTCTTTCATATCTTTTCACATCATAGATGCGTGCATCATAAAAACACTGTGATTGTCTACCATTTACTCAGAATGCTTCTATGACCCACAAGTTAAGAAACTGCTTTAAAAGACAACACATTTTTCACAAATTAATAAATATTTAATAAAAATAAGATTATTACAAAAAGATAATTGAACTGTAACAAACAGGCACTCTGTATTCTGTGAAGTGTGTGTGCATTGGGAATCATATACATATATTTTTTTTAAATAAAGCCAAAGTAATCTTCATTTTACACACAGAACAGTGTAAATGACATGAATATGACAGTGGGCAAATGCGTAAAGTGTAGAGTAATTTCAAATCACAAGGTTTAAGCTGAACTTTCCTTCTGTCAGCAATTCCAACACAATGTAATTCACACCGACCATCCATCCGCCCATCGCACAGAGAACATATGATCATGCAGCATAAATATGCACACTTTATAAGATCTGACTAAGATTGCAAAGTTTGTGACAAAAGTGTTTAATAGAGAATGAGAATCTCCATCACAGCGAGTGGTTGCACTAACACACGCAGAAAAACACAAGCATCCTCACCCAAAGGAAAATGTTTTTACTGTAAATAAAAGGCTATCCTAGTAGGATTGAAAAAAAGTCAGTGATTGGATAATTTTGTAAAGGTATTTATGATTAAACGTAATGACTAAGGCCGCATTTACACTGCACTGTTCAAGTGACCTTTTATGTGAAGCTGCTTTGACACAATCTACATTGTATAAGCGCTATACAAATAAAGGTGAATTGAATTGAATTGAATTGAAGTGACTCAATTCCGATTTTTTTCTTCTATGTGGCACAGATCGGACATGGCCCATGTACGTGTAAGCAGGAAAAAGTCACATGGATTCCGATTTACTCAAATCAGATTCAGGCCTTGTTCATATGTGGAAATTAATTATCAGCTGTTTGTCATCTCTTTTTTTTTTATTGGTCATTGTGCCTTTGCAGTGTGCTGTGTAAATGCAGACGATCGGATACGAGTCACTTTTAAAAGATGATGTAAGCAGGTCATCAAAAAAATCAGATACAGTCACAAAATCGGAATTGACCATCAATGTCTGCAGTGTAAATGCAGCCTTATATGCAAAGTGTAAATGGCAGCGTTTCAGATGTTCACACTGGCAGCTGTGTACATGTGTGAGCAATTCCTTTTTAGTACAAATGTGCAGATATTGTGCAAATCTGGAGAATGTACAACGGCAAACATTTTCTCATGAATGACCATTATGTGATGCCATTCAGGTATCAGCCATTTTGCCTGCCTCAAAAGAATAAAATTGACCAGAAATTTATCAGAAATGTTTACCCTTGAGAATGTGAATTAATTTCACATAATGAATCATCTTATAGTACACATGCAGCACAGCACAACAACCCCAGATGGGGTAAGCATACCTCCGGAAAGCTTTTAATAGATTAGTGCTCATTTTTGTTACCCCAGTCGCATCTGCGCCACACATTTTGCACGAAAATCACATGCTCCTCAAAAACACATGCACTTAAGACATCCTTTCTTAATCCGTAATCAGTACATTGTATCAGGTTAAACTATCATTGATTAATCATTGACTGATATGATAATGATTATTTTTAATGCAAATGTTTACATCTAAGTGTACATGCTTATATCTAAGTTTTTCCTTACATTGATTTGTAGTATTGGAAATATGCCCACTGATAAATGATTAATCTAGTTTTACAATCCAATTAAATTCTCATGAAAAGATTATTGAAGATAAGCCTAGAGGTACTGTTAACTCAAAAATGTGAATTCCATCTTGTTCTTTGCACTACTTTTTCTGTATATCACAAAGGAATGACTTCAGTTCACACTGCTCCTTTTTTTAATTTATTGAAAGCATACAAGCTTCAAAAAGCACCATAAAAGCAGGCGCATATAGCAATAGGCTTTGGGTGTGCCATGTGTAAACAGGGTGTGCAACATTCAGGCACAATGAAGTGAAATTCATCCTCAAGTCATAATAACCAAGCATGTATGAACCACACAACCAACCTAAGGAAAAAAAAAGAATTTTACTTAAACATTTTTTGTCACGAAAAAGGGTCATGAAACACTAAAACCCATTTTTTGGGATGTTGACAGTCATATATGTGTCCCACGTTGCTATAAACACTATTGGGACACATATTTTACTAAAAAGTGAAAAAAGGTTGTTTTGCGTTATGTTGAGCAAATTTGTTCTTCCGGTTTGAAACAAATTTTTGAAGCTGCTTCATGGCGATTAGATACTTGCGTGTATTCCAGCGTGTAGACTGGATGTTTGTAACCTGCGAGTACATCGTGACATCTCTGAGTGTGCAGCATTATTTCGTGAGAGAGACTTGATTCAAACCAATCAGCACGCTCTATTGTGAATGAGGTGCAACTTCATTAATATGCATGATAGCTTCGAAGAAAGTTTTTACCTGTTACAGTGTTCAGACTGCAGAGAGACGCCACGTTGTGTTGCCAAAACAAGTGGAAGAACAAGAATTTGAAGATATGGGTCGTCAGTATTGTTTATTAATGTGCTGCAACAAAGGTTTTGGTTTCATTTCCTGCGATGAGAGCGCAGCTGGATTCACATGTGGATTACAATGCACGTGACACGCGACAGAATTTTTTTTTACCTGAGAGCTTTTCGCATCTGGAAATGATAAAATCTGGATTTGCCACTTGTCTCCTTTTAAAAAAAGACATGGTCCAAGTGCGTGTGATTGGTGTTCTTTGTTTGTTTATTCAGATGGCAAAGTTAGTTTGTATCGTCAGCAGTACTCTTTCAGTTTTTAAAGACATAACTTAGTCAAAATTATTTAGTTACTAAGTTTACAGTACGTTAAGACCACTGCAATATTATGGTATGATATTATAGACTGAAAAATCCTCTGTAAATGCTGCTCTCCGAATGTAAACATGTAAACACCTTAATCAAACTATTACTGTCGTGTAGGATTTTCACTGTATTTTGTGACAGGATAGTCTATACACACGTGGCTTTCTGACGCTACCTACGTGCATCTAAGTTACCGAGAAATGCAGAGGTTTTTTTTCTCCCACTTGGCGTGCGGTATCAAACACTTAATTAAAACTAAACTTCATCCTTGCATCCAATATCTTGTTTGTCATGGGGGTGTATGCATAAAATGTTCCTTAATGAAAGTGAAAGTGCCAAACTGCAGTTAAAGTCGACAGATTAAGAATTTGGCAAATAATTCGATTACTGATGCCCATGTAAACAGCGCGTGCTTAAACGGCAACTCCCATTTTTATGCAAAACCTTCCCTCTTTCCCTCCCCCGACACTCCCTCCTAAACAGAGCTAGACACACCCACTTTCCTGACTTTTTCCAACTAGAGGTGTGAAATCACCCTGCTGAGACAGGGGGGTTTCGTTGCCCTTTTAAGTGGATCTATTATGCTAAAATCACTTTTATAAACACATTGCGGAAACGGTAAAATATTTGGTAAGATTACCACTTTTAGAATTGCACTTTATAAAAGTAGTCTGCAGAAACGCTTTGATCATACTTGCCAACACTCCCGTTTTTCCTGGGAGTCTCCCGTATTTCAGACCCATCTCCCGTATTGTTCTGTCTCCTGGAAAACTCCCGGAACTTCACAAGCCTTTAACTGTATATAAAGAAGCATTTACAAAGATCTCTGGTACATACTTTGAATGTCAGTGCATTAAATATTTCTGCATTGAAAATTGCATTTGCGCTGTAAAAAATGTTTCTGTATTTCATTTAATCTTGAAATGTTGTCTTTTTTTCTCAATTTTAATGGTTTAAAGTGATATATTGCCTGGATTGGTGTTTTATATTTTGGTTCAAAAATCTTGTAAAGTTGCCAGTACATTTTTTATTATTTTACACATTTATTTGTTTATACATTATACATAATTTCTTATTTTATTTTAAACTACTAAAATGTCAATAAGTCACTTTGTTAAGCTGTAGAGTTGAATTTTCAACATCAAAAGTCAACAAAACAGAGATTAACATCCCATAATGAGCACACAATGTAAATCACTAAAAATCATAACAGAAAATAACTAATGTTTTTATAGAAACATCTTTTGAAAAACATCTCACAAACACTCAGAATAAAATGGACTAAGGTGTATAAACCTTTATTAATGTTTTGTGTGTGTCTGAGAAGCTGATAATATGCATTCCATAACATTCTGTCTCCAAGTGGTGCAGAGGAGCGGATAAAATAAATGAACGAGTTTATCCATAACTGACAGCGAGCTGCTGCAAGAAAACATTTCTATATATGATTGTCTTCTTTATTTGTAGTGCGAGTGTATATGACACAAAACAAAAATAGAAATCAATGGGAATCAGGCTCCCTTGTCCTAAATACCCAGAATGCGTTGTGCTGTAACAACACATTCTCATTATTGGTTAGTTCATGCTGCTAAATACATTGACTAACATTAAATAATGAAACCTTAATGAAATAATGAAATATTGTATTAGTTGCATTTACTAACATGAACAAACAATTAACAAAACATTTATTACAGTATTTGTTCATGTTAGTTAATGAAAATGCAGTTGATTACTGTTCATTTATTAACTTGCAGGTCATTAACTAATGTTAACAAGCATGAATTTGGATGTTAACAATAAATTAGAAAATGCTGAACTATGATTGATAAATGCTGTACAAGTATTGTGTATAAGTAGTTCATGTTAGTAAATAGATGAACTAATGAAACCTTATTGTAAAGCGTGACCGATATTGAAATCAGCCTTCTCACTTAATTCAATAAATAGTAATTTAACAATGTTTTACCGAACACACAATTTTTATTATATTAATTCAGTAACAAGTCATAGGTGTCAAATGATGCTGTTACATCCACACCTTTGGAGACTTACTATTGGTTGAATCAGTATTTCTTCGTTTTTTTCTGTATAATTCTTATTCAGCAACTTAAGAATGCCTTGATTAGGATATACGTTTTCTACACCATTGCCCTTAATAAAATTATGGATAATTCTAATAAAAATGATACAAAAATGTAAAGAACAATGTAGAGAAATGTTACATTTTGGTAAAAGGGGTGGCAGTATACTGTGAAAGAGAGGTAATTAATTATAGTGGATCAATAATAGCAGTGAAATGTTTACATGTTAATTAGTTTATATGTGAATATACTAGGGCTGGGCAATTAATCAAAAAGTAATCGAAATCGACATTCAGAACCTATAATTGACCTATTTTTTCCAGGTCAACTTTTTCAGTTACTTTCCCTACTGCATGTGGAGTCACATGACCCTGCTCTGTTAAGGCTACTTTATACTTCTGCTTCGAACGCACGAGTATGGTGGTTGCATATCCGTGCTCCTCTTAAATAATTTAGCTACACATCACAAGTTTGCACTACATTTTACATATCTTTCAATTACAAAGCTAAATGATTGTAAAGTTCATCCATTATTCAATAAATGGTATTATTCTTTTTAACCGATCGTAGACAGCAGGTAAGTGTTAATGGAACACTTCAAAATATAGTTTTTCCATGTTTGTGATGACTGCAGCTGAGGGCAAGAGCCTAAGACAAATTTCTGGGACAACAAAGTTTTACCTACCTTACCTACCTACCTACCTACCTACATTGAGGATGATTGGAAGCTGCACCAGAGATGGCATATTTTTCATTAAAATAAAATTATTATTTAGATTAAACAATTTTTTTACAGAAGATTCAAGAAATACACGGTTTAAAATATTATTTACTGCTTATTTTCTACTTTTAATGTTAAACATTTTACATTGAAAATAATTAATTTTGTTCCCAAAACTGCAAGTTTTATTTTTTATTTCAGTCGTTCAACGTTGATGTTCAATAAATAATCATAGATGGTAGATAGTGTGTGTTTACTTAATCAAGTAATGCACCCTTCATTCAAAAATCTCTGACTTGTAATATGAGAGCATATTTACTGTACAAAACTTGTTAAATAAATAAATTAAATAATTGTTCATAAGTCGTAACCGAGTTAGAGTCACCCAGCCATAAAATATACTGTCAATAGTGCGGTGTGTTTATTGTAGCTGTTTGCTATATGTCTCATGACATTTGCCAATTACATAACTCAACTTTATTCCTAAATCTGAGCTATTTTGGCACTGAAGACGTCTTTCTATTTTTTTGTGGCGTCTACATTTCTTTCTTTATTTTCAGATTTGACCTGTTTATCCAGTCTGATTTACAGACTGTTTTATTGTCTTGTCTTGTTTGCGCATTTGGCCTGTGACGGATGCAGCAAAGTGCCCCAATTCTTTTTGTTTCTGTATCCACTCCCATTCTGATGCGCATTCATCTCCATTATGAGTGTGCTTTTGGTCTGTTGTGAATTGTTCTGCTTGACTGCCTTCCTCTTCCCATGCTCCCCTGCTCTCCCACCCTCTGCCACCATTCCACAGCTTTTACATTTCTTAAGTTTTAGCCAAATCTGAGGTGTGAACACCTGTTGTAAACTTTTGACCTGTTGATTAAACCAGTTCTATCTGAGACCACACATTTCCCCCCTTCTACACATTGATTTATGGATTGAACATTCTTAAAACAAGTGAAACAATTTTGTATCTTTGACCGTTATGCAAAACAACAGCACTGGATCATCACACATAGGATTCCTGAATTTATTTTTATTTAATATTGGGATAGCAAGGTCTCATTAGTTTTCAAAGCAGACATTATTTGACAAAAGATTTTGGAAAATGTGAGTATGATCACAGAGGATTTTTAATATTAAATCAAAGTTGCTCTAATCACATTGCTAGCCATCCAAGAGAAAGAACTTTGTGGTACCTAGTTCACTCTAACACAAATATATGGTGGAAAAAATTTAAATGTCAGTTCCTGTACAGGCTGGTGGGATATGTTGGCCGTGAGCCTAAATGGTTTTGTTCACTCATATAGCCCTGGGTCCGTACTTTTGCTTTTTAGAGATCGCCTGTAGTCTTGTAGATTCAGAAATTCAGCTTTTGCTATTTTTCTGAATGGGTGCATGATCATCAATTTAATCATCAATTTTCCAGAATGTGTCTGTAAAGTTTCAGCTCAAAACACCTATCAGATTATTTATTTTACCTTTCAAAATATTGAAAATTTTTGCTCTGAACACATTGTTTTTGTTGCCTGTGCCTTTAATGCAAATGAGCTAGTTCTCCCTGCCCACCGTTCCCACATGCCTGTCAGGGTGTGCCTCAATCTCCACCTGCATCAGATAAACAGCACAGTGACAGACATGAAGGAAGCAGATCTCACATGTTGTGGTTTATTCAAGCCTTTCTGCAATGATGAGTCACACACAATGTCCTTACAAAGTTCACTCAAAGACACACACACACAGCGGACATGCACAACTTTGCACTGTTTTTGCACAGAAAATGTGACAGGATACACGTTAATATCCACTGCAGTATGGACCCGTTATGTTAATGTACAAAATAAACCTTATTTAACGTCCACCAATTGGGATTGAAGCGTCTTCTTTTATAATTGTACTGACAATATGCGACTGTGGTGATGAATCACAGTGTCTTTACATTATTACAAGCATGCACTGTTTTAAAAACATTTTAAACTGTTAAAACTCATTCTTGACCACATTTGATGATGATTGATAATCACAGCGAGCTCAACAGATCCTTTAATCCCAGTTGCTTTGCGCACGTCCTGTCTTGTGTCTTGATTGTGCGCGTTACTACGGCAACATGTAAATACGTGGCTGCCAATCATTTAGGTGGGCAGGGAAACCGCACTCCTACGTCACGTTTTGATGGGGCTCAAAATGGGACAGATCTGAATCCTATTTTATTGTCAAGAAATAAAAAAGGAAACTTATTGTCTTTATATCAACCCAGTATGACTGTGGACACACTATACCTACACACCGGTGTGTCCAAACAGCTTCCAAAAGATGGTTTTCATCATAGGTGTCCTTTAATAAATTATGGCCTGATTTACTTTTTTATTAATCTATTTTTCGCAATTAAATTCAGAGTCTAATTTCTTATTTAATCTAATCTAATTTCTTAATTCTTAGCTAGGACCAATTTACTGCTGATTTTTAGAAATGGAAGATTTAGAATTTTAAATGACATAGATGCTTGTAAATGTATTTTAAAACAGTTTTGTACAGGGAAAGTCAATTTTGGGATTGGAGAGTTGTCGGACCCTGTCATATGGGTGGAATAAAACAAGATGACTATCTTCTATTGGTTTCACACAGTCATAAAATTAGATCTGTCATAGAATCTATTTTTTTGTTGTAATTTATATTGCACCAAAATATATTAGAATAAATGAAATTATTGTCATTTTAAGGCCATTTCATGCCCCTCATTATATAATGCCAGAATGACAACATGCTGTAATATTATCATGATGCAAGTACACGCTGCCAAAGAACACATAATATATTATTCTTGAGAATATTTAATTTAATTATAGTCATTTAAACAATTTAATAGTTAGGCATTGGAATCAAAATGCAAATAAATAAAAACAAAAAAGTGCAAGCTAAAAAGTAACAGAGGCTGCGATATCTTCTACCAAATCTGTTTCAGTTGTCAGGCACCCACATGAAAATATACTATAGTAATTTAAAGTAAATACTATTGTGTTTTTTAACCATACTGACACTGACACTTCCAATGGAGATAGAAATCACCAAAAATGATTGAGGTCATGTCCATGTGTTGTGCAAGAAGTCGATAAATTAATTATTGTGACAGGCATACATAAGTTGCAATTTCGCAGGTCAGAGTTCACCAAGTTTGAATTTTGGATAGCAGCAACATGTGAAACTTGTCGCACGAGCTTTTATTTCCGTTCTACTGCATTCGTGTGCATATGAATTGAAGTCTATGGGCTGAAAAGTACAGTGTGACTGCGGCTTTACACTCAGACAGTGAGTATGTTTACATGAACACCAATACTCTAGTTTTAATACGATTAAGACAATACTTTGATTAAGAGTCTATCATGTAAACAACGATTTTTGATTACCCTAATCTGAGTAAAGGCTTAATCGAACTAAACAGAAAAGGAAGACATGTAGCATTTCAATTTTAGTCACATTATTGACATGTGCAGTACAGACATGTAAACCTCCTAATCATACTATTACCGTTTGTAGTACTTTTTGCTACATTTTGCAACATGATGTGCACACGGAAATTGTTAAGCATTTGACGACAAACAAATGACAATGATTTCAAGCAAGATAGCTCATTTTTGGTCCGAATGGGAACTGATGGGTGCTAAGAATTCTGAAAGAAATGGACATTATGAAGTGCCTTGACTTTGAAGTGACATTGTCGCGGGGACATAAATGAAAAGTTAGTGAATGAAATGGCAGCGGTGGCCTGTTACTTGAGAATTTGTATCTGCCATCATGTTTGCACGCATATTGTGAGAAATGAACTGCTGTTAAAGTTAATTAAAAGCAAGTCACCCAAATAGAGAAGAATAACGATGTTAATTGAACTATGTACTATAACATGTTAAAATCATGTTATTGACTTATTCAGATTAAGGCAAAATATTTGATGACTGATGTCCATGTAAACATAGGCCCAATCCATAGGTCTCAAACTCCATTCCTGGAGGGCTGCAGCACTGCACAGTTTTGCTCCAACCCTAATCTAACATAGCTTATCCAACTAATAAAGTTGTTCATGACTCTTTAGAACACCTCGATTATTTGGATCAGCTGTGTTTGATAGGCTTGGAGCAAATCTGTGCAGAGCTGCGGCCCTCCAGGAATTGAGTTTGAGACCTATGGCCCAATCCCAATTCTACCCCTTAGTGCTTCCCCTCACCCCTACCCCTTGTTTTGCTTGTTCACGTGAAGAGGTAGGGGTGTACCAATTCTCTTTAGCTTGAAAGGGTAGAATTAAGGGGAAGGGAAAGATGGAGATTCTTTTTAGGACCGCACTCGAAACCAGGGGGTTTTACCAGAAAATTTACCAGAATACACCAGCTACAACAGCAGTATTGCTGAACCTGGAAGTAAGGAGATCCACAAATTTGTATTTTTTTGTCATTATTATGAATTTTTACAACAAACAAGCATATGTTTTATTATATTCATATACCGTGTTCATGTTTTACTGTCATGTTTTAAAAAAACTTTTTACAAAAATAAAAACCGCTAAATTTTGCAATCTGTAATCCATAATAATAACAACTCCTGTATAGCAGTCTCACAACATTCTGTCACTCGATGACACTCGAATACCCTGTCAGAAAAGTCTAGTGGTTGGGAATGACCTTTTTACAGTGTCTGCTATAATGTTTATGTTGTTTTGGTGTGTTTACAAAGATAAATATGGCCAAAGTGTAAATGCACAGTATAGTTACTATCATATTGCCACATTAGGTCATTATGATAACATAATATATGCCTTCAGTGATCTCCTGAAGATAAAAACCAAAAAATAACACAACTGGAATAACTACAGCAGTCGCTATCGTCTGATCTCATATGAAGCAAAAGATCGTGATGACATATGATGACGTGTGCAGTATGTATGGGATCATAACCATTTTCAAGGTATACCGTGGTTTGGAAAAGTCAAAGTTTTAAAACCGCTGCTCCAAAATATCATAAATCTTTCAAAAAATAGAATATATTGTTTTCAAAGTGAAAACATTTTTTTTATTATTATTATAAAAAAAATTTTAATCCAGACATTTAAAAAGAATATATTTTAGAGCAGTTATCACAATACCGTGAAACCGTGGTATTTTTATCCAAGGTTATACGGTCAGAATCTTATACCGGCCCATGCCTAGTGTGAAGGTATTGTAGTGGTGTCCCTTTTCTTAGGCGTAAATTTTAAAGCCCTTCCCCTTCACACTTTTTAAGGGCCAAGGGGAAGGGGTAGGGGTAAAGCTTCAATAAAACCAGTAATAGACGACAGGTTTATCAGTGGCCTTGGGCTTCATTAGCATCATTACTGATATGGGTGTAGGTCCCAACTAGTACCTGCATGATTTATTCAAGATGACCCAGGGGATCTGAGTTAAAAACTCATCACTGATGTCTTTGCTAAGGATCTATCTGAAGAGCTTTTCTTACTGGTGTCTTAGTTTACCTTTAAGGGCTGAGCTGTGGTCATTTCTGGGTGCAGGACCACTGTCGGATCTGGATAAAGACCAGATCCATGGGACTGCATAAACTTCAGAGGAAGAGATAGGCAGACTAACATAAAGGATTAGTTTACTTTCAGAACTAATCAAACTAGCGCTGTTTGTAAAAGCAGTAAAAAACAACAGGTTTTGCTCAGTCTGAGGACAGCATCTATGTGTTATATTGCAATTCTCTTCTTTGTTTGAGGAAGAGGGGTATAAGTTGAATTGGGTCTGTGCATGCAGTAAGTGGGTGGGCATTGTTTTGTTTAGTCAAAATAAAATGACTAAACCTCCACTTGGAGGATGATGCATATTAGTGACTCTGAGTCGACTCTTTCTTTCTGAGAGTCACTAGCTATGTTTCCATTCCAAAATGTGAATTAACCTCATGTGCAAAACTGGATCATTGCATGTGCGAATAAAGCTGCGTTTCCATTCAATGAGTCAAAGAGAATGAAATCGTCACTTCCTGATTATCTGGCGCCAAATATCAACAGAAAAAACGGAATTTGCTGCGATAAGAGAAGCTTTGTGAATCTTTTCTTCATTTAATAAATTACTTGCTCCTCAAGGCAATCGTGACACGCAATGAACGGAGCACAGACGCTCTTGATTCTAGAGGTAATTAATAATATAATAACACTAATACTGGCATTTTAGAATGACCAAAATAACATTTCAGATGTTTTACAATGTGCTCAGCCTGATGGTTTGTCCATTCTCACACACATTTTCATCATCACAAGAATTTGTATAACAAAATCACGTGACCTATTTTTTTTTATGCTCATACTCTAATTTGTTCGGTAAATCTTTTCTTATCAAATAAAAAGTTTATCCTACTCAGTTATGCGCATATGTTTTTATGCGCATTTAAAAAATGCATGCGCATCTTGGCGTTTCCATCAACCATTTTTTATGCTTGGGTGGATGGAAACGTAGCTAATAACATCAAACATGGCACACTTTTAGGGGCAGGACACACAAAGCCATTGCCAAACAAATAGCACCAGTAAAACCCAACTGTGTTGCATTGGATTGCGTCTGGACCACAAACTGCACATGAACACAACAAACAGACAAAAGCTGATTGAAACGAGAGCCACATCCTTTGTCTGCGCAAGAGGATTCCCACTCCGCACAGGGCAGTAGTCTGTTTCTTATTCTGCAAAGGGAAACAGAACTTCCAATGCTCGCAGACAAAACAGCATTTAGTACCATTATCACAGTAACTGTTACTCATTACAAAGGGGTTCGCTCGTGCAAATATGTATGATGATCTAATATTCCATATTGTTTGCAAATATTTGAGAAAAGTAGCAATATTACAGCCGGCTTCTTTGTGATCCGTCTTGGCTTGAATTGTTTACTTTTTGGCTTAAACTGTCACTTTACTATGTCACACTTGTGACATATGATTGGTTGCTAAATAACCAGTGGTTGGCCAACAAAAAAAACATGGTTGGCCAACAGAAGTTGCAAGTTGCGTTGTTACAAACATAGTCAGTTGATTTGGCATTTCCCAAATCTATCGTTCCAATGAACATTTGCAAACTGCGTCAAACTTGTATGCTCGCGACTACACCTCTAGAGCTGTAGTTAGAAACATAGTTCCTGGCTGTGTTCTATTCCCAGTTATCCCCCCTATGCCCTAATCGTATAGAAAATTCTAACATTTAAACTTTGAATTATTTAAAAACAGCATTAAAGTCATCTCTCTTAGGTGTAATTTGCTTTCAAAGTATTTATAAAGTTCAGTTTAGAGTTCTTCTTGTTTACAATTGCGCTTCATTCGCAATGCACTTTGAAAACATTGATGTCATTTTAAACACAGCCTTGGCTCATGACCAAAGCTATAGGTGACCTAATATTTAAAAGTGGAATTTACTTTACGTCTCCAAAGCTTGTGAAAACAAAAAACATAGCATACGTTAATGCTTTTAATTTATAGTAGGTTATTTATTAAGTATCTAAACTGTATATGACATGGGCCTGTTGGTTAGCAGATTTCTGCAGTGGTTTACATGTGTCAAATTGTAAAAGTAGACTTTTCAATAAAATAAAAAATAAATATATATCCTACTTAATAATAATAATATTATTATTATATATATATTATTATTATTAATATATTATTATTATTAATCCTATTAATAAGTAGATATTATTATTCCTAATAAATAATAAATATTACATTTATTTTTTTAATAAATAGCCTTATTATTTATTTAGATTATTTATATATGATATTAGAATACGTGCTCGCATTTGTAAGTGATTGTATGTTTTAGAATAGAATATGTAATGTTCTGAATAATATTTGTAAGGGAAACAAAGGCCCTATATGTGCGTTTACATACATTTCAATTAATATGGAAAATGAGTGAATGTTTTTATCAAAAAATAATATTGGATTTTTTTTAATGCATGTTCGTGTAAATCAATATAATTTGCAAAAATACATTATGGGGTTCTTCTCTAAAGAGGTTGTTATCACTGCGTTTAGAGCATCATTATGGAGGTTTTACGTTATAACTAATGTGGTTCAAACCATGGATCTGCGACACGACAGAGAAACTACAGGTTTTGGGAAACACTCGTCACTACATCGTTCTTTTCCCAAACAATGCATCATACTATGATAGTTCAGCCGAGAGTTACGTCTTTGTTTGGGACCAACAACTGCTTGGTGTGTCCTGCACCTCAGATTTAAAACTCTGGACTTTTTCATCCACTTTGAGCTATGTTAAACGCTGCATATTAGGTCATTTTCAAAAATCCAAAAATGCAGCCTAACATTCACTTATGGCAAAAATTGTATCACCCTCGATCCATCAGTGCAGTGCTGTCAGATCCTTGCTTCTAGAATTTTCTCTAGCTAAGGCTTTTTAAACCAACTGGAGTGCAGGACCTGAAGGGCAACCATACAATAACCAAATACAGTAATCTATCCTTGAGGTCATAATTAGATCCATGTTTTACACATTGACTGCATATGCCATACAGATTGCCATCAATTAAACACAGTTCTTGACTGACCACGAGGACTTAACAGAATGTCAGTTTAGATTAAAGCGGTATTCATGAAACTTCATGAAATCATTTCATAAAACACATGCACTACATTCCACATCTTCTAAAGGCTTACATTGTTTATAATTGTACATGTATAATTTTATTTAGTATATTACATCATCATTAGTTGGGTGTTTCAGGTTCAAAAGTGCAAAAACATTGACTTGGCCTCTCTCTGGGTTAATATTTAGCTTTCCAATGATCAATCTGCATGATTCAGGTCTGATGCATATGATTGGAATTTTTTGATATCTGCCTTATTCATATTAAACAATTTCAGTTTTGGGGATTTTTAGGAGCTTTCAAGATATCTTCTATAAAAGGATATGTTTGTGTTTAATGTTTTTATTAATCTGATAAATTAGTGTTTCATAAATTGACAAAAAATCAGAAATTGCTGTCACATGAATTTTTAAATATATTTTTAGGGGCTAAACATCATTCAGTTGATGTTTTGGTATAAGGAACATGTTTCTCACCCAAGAGCTGTGTTGGGCAAGTGTGTACAAGTTTTGACCAGAGAAATAATTGTATGTTTGACTTGTGAACAGCATTAGATGACTGTGCTTTTACCCAAGTATTGCTTTTTCTCTCTAGATTGAACATGAATGAGTATAAAATTGATTTGCTTTTCTCTGTTTTATTGTATCTTATGTAAGAATTCGTTATTTTCTCATCGTTTACCTTGATGAAGTCACAGATAATGTAAATTTCATCAGCAGTAGGACTTTTAACACTCCTGTTGACTTTTTTGCAATGTCTATCAACAATTCTCAAACTCAAACAATTTTAAATAACTAGCAATGTTGTGTAAAAATATGTAAGCTAATTGTATCTTTTTTTAAACTGTAAACTGTTTAAAAGTGTATAAAGCTGTATAAGACAATATCAGTCATACAGTATTGTTCTGAATATCGAAATGTATTTGTAAGTGCAATGATAACTGAAGACATGAAAATGGAATAGTATAGTTTCAATTTTTACCTATAGGATTTCTACCCATTTGCTTTACATTTGGTCACTCACATGAGTAATTTACATTTTTAAATGTTGTCAATACTTAAATATTGTATGTTTCAGTGTTTGTGTAAATGTAAATAAATACAAGTATGTTAAAACTATGCTTTATGTAAAAATGCATGAACACTCATGAGATCACATTAAGCTGGTAGGGATATTACTATTACTTCTCAAACCTGCTTCACAGTCTAGCAGATATTTCTTTTTGAGGTTGTCAGGTTTAGACATGTTTTGTTTATAGAACAGATCTTTCCTGCTTCAAGGCTTGTGGACTATTCATTCAAGTCATTCATTCAATTCAGTTGAATCTTCAAAGATTTTATTAAAACACCCTGTCATAGAGGCAGTGGTGACATTTTTTTAAAAAAGTATTGTAGGTCAGTTGACATGGATATTGGAGATATAGATATCTTAATTACAATATACACAGAATTTTAAGGTATAATTTTGCATGAACGGCTAAATTTAATGTATTTCAAACATTACAGAGTATTACCCAATTAGTTCCATTCACTGGACTTATGATTGGATCAGATTACAAAGTGTAAAGAACAAACAGTTCTCATCCCAAAAAAGAAAGCATTTTTAGTTCAAAAACATTTTAACAAAGAAATGTCTTCAATGCAAAGGTATTTATTTAAAAATTATATTTGGAATTGAAGCACAGTGCTGTGCTGTCTCTGACAACTCGATTGTGGTGTAACAGGGGTTTGAACAGTATCCTGAAACCGGTTGCAACGTGGACCATAAATGGAATTCTGTGCCACATCTTTACAATTCTTAAGTTTGTTGATCCTTGTCCAAATAAAGTGAATTCAGCAGCATAAATACATACACCTATCAATGCTTATTATTTGTTTCTGTTTTTAGCTATCTAATTTAAATACAGAAAAAAAAATCTGATCTTTTAAAAATCGATTCAGAATAGTTAAAAGAATTTTGAATGCATCGATGAATTAAATTCCCCACCCTACTCCTATTTACCAACACAATAGAATGTTGGAATAATTTTAAATGTTACAATCACGTTTGCCTGTTGTAAAGGAAATTAACACATTTAACACCAAGGCCTGGGTATTTCGCTTTGAATCTACTGTGAAATGTGCTACCTGCAGCTATCATTTTGGAAAACAAATTACCCTTAGAAATGACACTGGGCTGTTTAATAAAGCCTGTTTAATTATTTTAATTGTTAAACAATTAGACTGCTTGTGGACATGTTACGTTGTACCTGGGTGTATCTGGAATAACTTTTCTTTTCAACAGAGTAGGGCTGGGTGATTTGGCCTAAAATCAAAATCTCTATTAATTTGACATTTTAACTCTATTATGAATAATGAACGATTATATTATTGATTTATTTTTGCTGACAATTTTTGTACAGTAAATATGCAATTTCTTTGGTACAAGCTGCTCTTGTTGCTCAGTTGTTTTAGTGTTTAAGCTGTCCATGCACGACATTTTGGCAGAATAACGTAACGGAGCGGGGTTACATGATTTCACATGCGGTAGGGAAAGTAATAGAAAAAACTGACTTGGAAAAATTACATAGATTATTGGTTCTTAATGTCGATTGCGATTACTTTTCGATTAATCGCCCAGCCCTAATCTAGAGTGATGCATATCCAATTAATCTGCATCCTGACATTTTGTAATTGACTAAATTGTTGCTCCTACCAAATGCATACACTTGATTTAAGTTCTGTGAATGTAAATATTTCATCCTTTTGATTAGTTTTGTTTCTTTGTGTGTCTTAGGTTTAGGTGATGGGGACTTTGGTTTGACGCCATTGTGTGTATGCATGTCGACTCTGCAGCTCAAACCCTGGTAAGAAAACATGGTTTGCCTCTCTTTGGTTACAGTATGTTTGATTTAATGGTTGCCACTTTAATGTAGTTGTAGTTTAATGTAAAGTTTTATGGAACTAATAATATGCCAAAACAATCTGAATTTGAATTGTGTTCATTTGAATTATTGACAATTGTAATTTAATAAGTCAGAATTTTTTTATGCTGTTGAAATTGTTCTGAATTTAAATTAGTTAATTTGAATTAGAATTTCATAACTTGAGAATGTTAAATAACTGCTTAAATATCCTGACTGCTAGATAACACTATTGCAAAGTTATATATAATCAATAGAATGTTTAAAGGGCGCCATCAAAATAAAGTGCTTTTGGAAATGCCAATGAATCTATCAAATGGCACTATTTAATTTTTTTGTTTTAATAACATGAATCCTGTTTTGAGTAAGTTGTATATTCTATCTATAGGTTTTTAAAGTGTTTATGCTGATAAAAAAAAAAAACTGACCCATCACAGAGAGTTTGATTGACTGGCAGTCCTACCACTCAAAATCCCAATACTTACCCCAAGTACATCCCATTGCTATGCATTGTTTTGAATGTCATACAAACCATGTTGGAGAGTTTGTAGATTCACATTGAGAACTTCAAAATGTAGACAGCAAACAGACTGGGGAATACGGGTGGGTTAATTGATCCTTTACAAACCACTCCCCCACTTCTCATTGTTTGACAAACTTTTATAGAATCAGCCATCACACTCCCATATCAATTTGTGCACTGCCAAGAGAAATGGTGAATAATTTCTGAAAAATTGAAATACTAATTTCAGAGAAAAGCAGACATGAGGTATATATTTAGGATGTGAGGGTTACGGAAAGAAAATAAAAATAAAGATTGAAGCTATAGTCTGCAAGTATAAAATTGGGAAGTTTGGTCATTATAATGTAATTAGTTACATTTTAACTCTATAGCATGCTTCACAAATAAGCACAATTGGTGGCATCTCAAACAAAACAAAGCTATAATAAATCTATGAGGTTTGAGAGGCCATAATGATGAATTTGCTGGTTATTTTGTCACCTCACAAATCGCATCTCTATTAACTGAAGTTATGCAGGCTGGTCCAATAACAGAAAAGATTAATTCATCAGCAGTTCATCAGTTGATGGTGATCTGTCCACACAGATGTATCCATTTCATTCACTTAAAGGTGCTGTATGTAAGTTTCTGACTCTTCTAAAGTATAAAACTACCTTGATATGTTTGCAGAGATTTAAGAAACATGCTAAGTGAACATTATTGTTTATCTGAAAAACAATGCTAAAGTCAGATATTCTGCTTTGAAATTGTGCTAAACGTCTGTCTTTGGTTTGGTACCCTTAACCCACCCAATGCAAGTTTAGCCAAATATATTTCAGCATCTGGGTTGTCTTTGTGGAAAAAATAGAAAGGCTCTCAAAAGTGTGTGTCCTTGACCGAAATATGACTTCCAAATCCGCTCGTTAAAAATACACACTTAGACCCCTTTTACACTAATACGAAAACCTCAGATACTGTTGGCTGGTTCCTGTTGGTTGTGCACCTTTTTTACCAACCAAGTTTGTCGACACCATTATAACGACACAGATCACTCTGCCTATTCATGTGGTTATTTGTGTGTAACTTATCTTTATTTATGATTTGGTTAGGGTAAAACTAAGACCATGCGAGTCAGATAGTTGAAACGGTGTGCTTATAATGAACTGCTTAACAAATAATGAATTCGTTATGAATGAATGAATTATTCATATATAATTAATTCACCGCTGCCTATGACGACGATGCCATCCATCGTCCATCGCGATGTTTCATATTAGACATCGATCGATGCCAAATTGGTCGACATCGCCCAACCCTAAGGTGAACTATCTGCTGCTGCTTTCAGTAGTATGTCAATAAATGTCATGTAAAATGGTATTCAAATTTGCATTATTAGCATTTAACACTGAATAAAGCACATGAGGTGAACCTGAGGTGATCATTGTCAGTTTAACCTGTTGTTCAGCTGCAAGAAGTAAAAGCCATTTCTAAAATATGTATTTCAGGTGTTGGTTAGAACAAAACTCTTTTAATATGGAAAATATTTCTTCTATCACATGCTGTTGCTTTTATTTAGAACACGGTTTAAATCAGCCTTAAATCAGCCTTTAGACTTGATAGTCAGACACACAATCTGGCAAACTGTGCTTTCATGTGTTTTCAACCACTGGGTGTCAAACTTACATACTGCGCCTTTAATTATAACAACTACGAAAGATTCATTATCAAAATGCAGTTTCCACTTGTATTATTTTTAATCAATTTTTTCCCTCTCTTTTATTTTCTCTCCCTCTTTGTTGTCAGAATAGTTGACATGCCACCTGGGATGGTGTGTGTGTTCTCTTCTCTTTTCACCATACTGTGTTACTGCGCGGTCACCCAGAGTTCTGCTTCTTCCAGACAACATCCCACTTTTTTACGCAATGACACCTACTTTGAGCACCTGGCTCTGCATCCTGACCCTTCAGTGGGTCGGGTGTATTTAGGTGGCCGTGATCGACTTTACCAGCTTTCTTCAGATCTTCAGCTTGAGGCAGAGGAAGAGACGGGGCCTGTGATAGACAGCCGTGAATGCCTCCCCCCCATTAGTGAAGCAAACTGCCCACAAGCACAACTGACCAATAATCACAACAAGCTACTACTTGTGGATCCTTACAGTCAGGAACTCATCAGCTGTGGAAGTGTTCATCAAGGAATATGTCAGAAACGAAGCTTGGATGCAGTAGGGAAAGTGATTTTTACTGCAGAAAGGCCAGTGGATACACAATATGTGGCTGCTAATGACCCCAGCGTGTCTACAGTAGGTCTCGTGGCACTCACAAAAGGACGTGGGAAACAGCAGCCAATGTTATTTGTTGGACGTGGTTACACCAACAGTCAACCCCCAATATCTACTCGAAACTTAGTTACAGAACCTGTTTTCTCGTATGAAGAAACATCAAAGTTAGCAGTAGCTGGAAGGCTTTCGGAGTACGACCATCATTTCGTGACCTCATTTACACATCGTTCTTATGTCTACTTCATGTTCTATCGGAGGGACTTAAAGTCACAATCGAGGGAATATCGCACATATGTTTCCCGTATGTGTTTGGATGACGCTGCGTATTATTCTTATGTTGAAGTTCCATTAAGTTGCCGTTCATCCAGAGGAAAGAATTATAACCTCCTGCAAGCTCTACATGTTGGCCTGCCAAAGTTTGGTAAAGTTTGGGGAAGGGAAAATGCAGCAACTTCAGAACAAGAGGTTCTGTTGGGGGTGTTTTCAAGTCATTTAGCTTCCTCAAGCCGGCCCAACGAAGAGTCTGCAGTATGCGTGTTTTCGCTCGAAGAAGTGGATAAACGTATCAATTCCACAAGAGATCTGTGCTACACTGAAATGGGTCGTGCAGATGGACATGAGGCTGCATACATTGAGTATGAAGTCAAATCAAACTGTGCCAATCTGCCAGCGGTAAGTTTGAAAACCAGTAAGTTCACAGCTTCCGAGTACCACTATTATATCAAATAATTTTTAGAGCTCTATAATCGATGACAAATAAACCTCTACACTTAGGTTGACAATTCTGTCATTGACATAATAGTAAACATGTATTTCAGATGGAAAAAAATGGCATATGTTTATTTTATCTTTGATGGATCAGGATTTTATGACCCATCGAGTATGATTAAAGTTAGATTATGAAGCTCATCCCCCGAAAGAAAAGCACCTCAAAGTCCAAATGAACACAAAATGTCAATGCTTTGTTGATAATTACGAGGCCTTAGAAATTTGCATATCAAACATGATATGCTAGTCTTTACACATTTATAGTTCTATTTATCAGTTTGAGCAGTCTTATATAGTCAGAGACTATGTATCCTCCCTGATCCAAATTAGACATAAGAAACAAGCAAAACAGAACAGAAACTTAATACTATGATATGTCCTTCCTGACTACTTAAGTTCATCTGAAATTAAATTCAGTACATAAACAAGGCCTAAATTATCCAGTAAAAGTCTCCATGAGTTTAAATATATACCATAGTCATCATTTGAAGTGGATCAAAAACGTTTTTCAGAATTGTCCTTAGACAAGATTGAGTGCTGTTCAGTACTTTTAGGACAACTTTAATGCAAAGATAGGACCCCCTCAAATGTTGTACAGCAGTCACCTTTGTTCCTCAAACTTGTCACTTAACACTTAATGTCTGTCTTCAGTGGAAGCAAACCTATATTTTTACATGGCACCAGGGGTTAGGGATGATAACGAGCAAGATGATAATTATAATCCACATCCCAGCTAAAACAATTATGACAAAGAGGGTCAGTGTCTTTAAGGATCTAAATCCACCATTGTTTTAAAGAGCAAAGACCTCTATAGCAAAACAATCTCTGCATGTATCATGAATAGAATGATGTTTACTAGGGCTGTGCGATTGGGTAAAATATCTAATAGCAATTTTTTTAACAGATATTGCAATTTCGATTTGATTTGCAATTTAATTTTGTAGTCAAGATTCAGCTCAATATTCTGTATTGTAGCTTCCTATTGAGTGGGGAAGCTATTGTAGTTCTTGCTAAATAAATAGATTTGTAAAAATCTATAATGAAATTTTCTTAGTAATGTGTTTTGACAAAACCATTTTTTTTTTGTTGACTCTGACACGTAAAAGGCATTTATCGTCAAGGCTGTTTTATTTGTTGATTGTAAAACAATGTGTCATAAATTGGACTACGTTTAATTTTTGTTTTTTACCTTTGTCTCAACAGAACACTTTAGATGCGTACCCATGTGGCTCTGATCACACTCCTAGTCCAATGGCTAGCCGAGTGCTGGTGGAAGCGGAGCCAATATTTGACAGCCCATCTGTCCGTCTCACTGCTGTGGCTGTGAGTGTCAGGGAGGAGCACACTATTGCCTTTTTAGGGGACTCACAAGGAAACCTACACAAGGTATTATGTATATATATATTTTTAAAGGATATTTTGTCTTTTTATTTCAAGCAAGCCTTTCATTGATATGCTGCTCTTGCATTTTAGAGCATGTTTAATTCTTCTTCAGTTTTGGTCAGTGTTTTTTTTTTCACCTCCAAGGTGTTTCTTGGCCCAAATGGTGAGGTGGAAGAATATGCAGAAATCTCCATTCAACCCAATGCACCAATAAGCAGAGAGCTTAGGCTTGACCATCAAGAAAAACATCTGTACATCTTGACAAGTAACATGGCAAGTATTACTTTATTGAAGTTGAATTGGCAGTGCTACCTGTTGACAAAGTAGTTATTGTTGGAAAGGAATGATGGAAAGAAACTGAACAAAAAAAAAAAGGCCGGTACACCAAGCAGACGGTCACCCATTGGGCTTCATCTGTCTGGCTAGTTGTTTTAATTTGTGTTTCACGCATCCCCTCTCGTTGGTTTAATGTCAGAGCTCTAAAATTTGTGTGTCGATTTAGCATGTAAAATCAGGATCAGCTGAAGAGAGTGCTCTGATTGTTTATTCAGCACCAAATTAGAATGTGGTTGTGAGTAAAATGATATACACAAAGAGGGTGGCTGTAATGTAAACTTTATTTTAAGTTTGAATGTTCGCGTTTCCTGTTGCCAATAAGAAAACAGATACTGCACTCCATGGGTGAAAAAAAAACATCCTCCCATACAGGTGCAGAACACAGCTCTCATTTCAGTGGGTTTTTGTCTGTTTGGTGAGTTCATGCACTGCTTTTTGGTCCAGACGGAACCATACGTGAGTCATCGTGAGGCAACAATGCAGTAGGGTTTTGTCTGCACTAGTTGTTTGGTCTAGGCTTGGTGTGTGCCAGCCTTTAATTTAATATCAGGATAATCCACCAAATAATCCATCACTTACTCACCCTGTGTAGTTTCTAAGAGGATATTGTAAACCATGTTGGCAACCAAGTAATTTCGGTTCCCATTGGGTGAGGAAATAATATAATGGACTGCAATGGGAACTGAAATTGTTTGGAGAAATGTGGCATATTCGTAAGAGTATTGAAATATCATCACAGCCTTGTATATAGGAAAATAACTGACCCTTAAGTGATGCATTTTTGGTCATTTTTTTTACAATACAGTCCAGCAAAATTGCATCAAATCATTGATAATATGATTGTATTAAATGTGTGTTTATTTTTTATTAAAATAAATTACATATTTAAGTAAAATGCTATGCACTATAGGGAATTTTTGGTACTGACATAGGTATTTTTCACTATACAGTTGAAGTCAGAATTATTAGCCCCCCGTTTATTTTTTCCCCAATTTTTGTTTAATAGAGAGAAGATTTTTTTAAACAAATTTCTAAACATAATAGTTTTAATAACTCATTTCTAATAACTGATTTATTTTATCTTTGCCTTGATGACAGTAAATAATATTTGACTAGATATTTTTCAAGACACTTCTATACAGCTTAAAGTGACATTTAAAGGCCTAACTAGGTTAATTAAGTTAACTAGGCAGGTTAGGGTAATTAGGTAAGTTATTGTATAATGATGGTTTGTTCTGTAGACTATCGGAAAAAAAATAGCACAAAGAGGCTAATAATTTTGACCCTAAAATGGTAAAAAAAATTTTTTTTAACTTTTATTCTTGCCGAAATGAAGCAAATAAGATTTTCTCCAGAAGAAAAAATATTATCAGACATACTGTGAAAATTTCCTTGCTCTGTTAAACATAATTTGGGAAATATTTAAAAAAGAAAAAAAAAATTCAAAGGGGGCTAATAATTCTGATGATAAATCTGAAAGTGCTCATTAAGTCAAAGCTATTAAGTCAATCTACATTTTATTATAATGTAAAATCTTAAAAATCAGTGCACAAAAATTTTATACTGAGAATACTTAAATGTTTAGAAAATGTATCCTAAGGAAGAAGTTATTTATCATATATTGAACAAAAATATAATATCTGTTGTATAGTTGGATCATTATATTATGAACTTCTTCTTCTTCTTCTTCTTCTTCTTCTTTCTCTTCTTCTTCTTCTTTTTCTTCTTATTATTATACTATATAGATTTTGCCACAAAATAATCATAAGTTGCTGAAGTGCCAACAAACAAATGGATCTTTAGGCCTTTTGTTGTGATGTCTGAGTAAAACATTGCCTACCCACTTGTTGTGCTTGCCGAATTGGGAAAACTACAACTCCCCTCCCTGAAACACTGTAATGGATTCTGGTGGTTCAGATTGCATCATGTTGCGAAGATGCCATGCTCTGCACTGTTTTTTATTTTATATTTATTTTTTTACTGCTTAATGATCAGATTGTGAAGAATCAGATCAATACCTCAGTATACCCACAACCTTGTGCTCAGAATCAGAATCAGAAAGAGCTTTATTGCCAGGTATGTTCACACATACGAGGAATTTGTTTTCATGACAGAGCTTCTACAGTGCAACAGGATTACAGAGACAGGACAAAAACAGATAATAAATATATTAAAAAAAAAAATAGAAGTAGTGAGTGCAAATACTCAGTTCCCACCATTTTACTGATGACCACTACAGCAACTTACCCTACAACACTGGATACACAGGCCAGTGGTTAGTAAAGAAAGGATTGGTACTAGAGACTATAGATGTACATGGAACTTCGTCAGTACACAGTTTATTTAGCAGGATAACACTCCTTCTCATACTTCAGCCTCTACATCAAATTTTCTGAAAGCAAAGAAGGTCAAGGTGCTCCAGGATTGGCCAGTCCATTCACCAGACAGGAACATTATTGAGCATGTCTAGGGTAAGATGAAGGTGGAGGAATGGAGTATGAGTCCAAAGAATCTTGATGAACTCTGGGTGTCCTGCAAGAATGCTTTCTTTGCCATTTCAGATGACTTTATCAATAAGTTATTTGAGTCATTGCTGAGATGTTTGGATGCAGTTGTCCAAACTCATGGGAGTCATACACAATATTACTTCTTTTTCCACTGCACCATGACTTTATATTCTATACTTTACATTATTTCTGTTAAGTGACAAGACTTTTGTCTAAGCAAAGTCAGACCTTACTGTACTAATTAAATAATTAAAAATCAAGGCATGATCATATTTTATTTTAGTAAAATAAGTGTAATCTAGAGGCCTTTGCCTTTCATATAAGCCACTTCTGATACCAAATGGTCAATTAGAAGTCAGGTTATTATTTGTTGTTCCTAAAACTTGGATAGGCGACAAGACTTCTGTCAGGTAGTGTACAATATCACAACAGACTGGGTCTTGGGAGGGGTTTGGAAAAATGAATCTCTATAGAAATCATATGGTTCATTGGAAATAATTAATGAAATAAATTCATATTATAAGACAATGAAAGTATTTTTGTCCTTGCATGTATGTCAGACTATTGTTGGAGAACCCAAAACCAAAATATGAACCTTTATTATCTATAATAGGGCCTTTTTTTATTCTGCCTGAGCAATCAAAATGTGCTAAGTAAATGGTGTTAATTTTGACTTCCTGATGACTAAATGTTCATTCAAAAATATATATTAACATTTTTATTTGTATTCCTTTTTTTTATTAATAACAATTAGCAAATTTTGTGTATTATTATTGATTATTGTTTTCTTACTGTGCTCACACAGCTAGAGAAGAGGCCTGTAGCAGAGTGTGAAAAGCAGTTGGATTGTCAGTCCTGTCTGATGGCTCATGATCCATATTGTGGCTGGTGTGTTCTTGAGGGGAAGTAAGTTCAAGTTTGAGAAGAATTACATATCCACGATGCTTTATTTTGGGAAGTTGGTTTCTTGAACACTGTCTTTGTACACCAGGTGTGGCCTGCGTAGCGAGTGTATACGTGGGAATCAGAAAGATCAGTGGCTGTGGAGCTTTGACATTGAACAGCAATGCCTGAGCGTGACGTTTCTCAATCCATCCAACATCAGCCGAGAAGAGAGGAGAAATGTACGCTTTACGATTTAACACATTGTAACTGAGCACTCAAATAACCAAAAACATTTCACTCTGACAGATCGCTTTTAACGTTTTGTTTGCTTTTTCAGATTTCTTTAGCCATCCCAGGTCTTCCCAAACTGGATCAAGAAGATTTTTATGATTGTGTCTTCCTTGGAAAGCCAAGTTTGGCTACTGTGACAGAGACCGGTGTCATCTGCTCCTCTCCACACATAAATACATTGCCATCTGTGCCACCTGGACAAGGTGAAGGAATTGCTTTTTTTATTCTTTATTTTTATTTTTATTTTTATTAATGAATAAATAGGAAAAGAAAAAAATATAATAAATAAAAAAATTATAAAAAATACAATATCACACCAGAACTTAAATGAACATTTGACTGGTCACATATTTCCTTACAGGTCACATTAACAAATACATATAAAGATCAGTTTACACTGTGTAAAAACTAAAGTACAATCCATTTTTGCCAATAATGCAGGCATTTTGTCTATTTGTAGTTTTAAAGAAAAAGTTCTCTTCATATTTTGAATGTTAGATACGATATCTAACCATGCAGAGTTTGTAGGGGGTTCAAGTTGTAGCCACTTTCGAGTTACAGTTTTCTTACTGGTTGCTAGAAGTATTTTTAATAAATACTTGTCTTTTACCATTAAGTTGGCTGCAATATTTTCCTGGTAAATTTTTGTAAAGAAAAGTCCACTCCATCACCAAAAAAAAAAAAAACATTTCGTATTACTTGCATTACATCCTGCCAGTATGACTGAATGGCTGGGCAACTCCAGAATGTGTGAAAATGGTTTGCTAAGTCTTCCCCACATTTCCTCCAGCACTGTCCACTCTCCTTCTTCCATGTTTGCATGCATGTTAACTTGGGGGTTATAAAGTATTTGGTAAGATTCCTCCAGCAAAAATCTCAGCATATAGCAAAGCTGGAAATAGTGGCCTGTACTGAGCAGCTATTCAACGTATCTTCCACTGAGATAACGGTTGGATTCTCTCTCCCATTTTAGTCTGATGTCATTTGTTGAGTATTCCTTGATGAATTGGATGGCAGAAAACAAATTTGAAACAAGTCTCCTATTGTTTTTGTTCTTATAGATGTCAATAACCAAGTCAATTAAGTTGGGGGCATGGTTCTGCATACACCTAATCTCACTATTAATTAGGTCTTGGTTTGCAGGTACCTAAAGAAATCACATTTGTCAATTTGTTCTGAAAACTAAATTCCCAATTTAATGTAGTTTAAAGAGATCACACTCTTTAAACTAGATTCTAAGGGGAACTTTGGACCACTGATTTAAACAATTTAAATACTGTTTATGTCCGATCTTGCTACCCAATAGTGATTGTAGTGGAATATCAATTTGTAAGGTTTCCAGGTCTTTCCATCTTGCTGTGTATTCTGGGCTACAACAGCATGCTAAGGGTCGTAACTGTGCTGCTTTGTCGCTTTTTCTCTTTAGACAGTTGCAATGTTTTAGATTTAATTCTATGTCTCCTGCCACTCCATTAAAATCTTGAAATCCACTTGTCCCATTCTCCAAACTGTTTTAATGGAATTTCAATTGGTAGGGATTTGAAGAGTTATAGTGGATAGGAACTATATTAATTGTTATTGTCTCTATAGTATTATGCATCTCTAAAGGCAGCTGAGACCACCTGTCTAAATCATATTGTATGCTCTATTTATAAGGCCATAATTTCTATTAAATAATTGGGTAATATCTTTAGTTAGGTGAGGGAATTTTTAGCTAAATAGTAAGATCTGTTATTTGTACATACAACATTTTGATTCAGGAGGCCTGCGTAGTAAAACATAATGTTAGAAACGTATGAGAAAACCAAAAACAAACATGTTTTAGTGTTTTATAAGCCTTTAAATGTTAGCTCAACCCAATTTTCTTTGGTCCAGAACAACATAAGTAAATGACAGAATTTATAATTTTATCATTTATAACTCTTAAAGAGTTTACTAACAGATTTTACTAACACTGAGGAGAACTTCTAGGCAGATTGAAGAAGTTTAAAAATGCTTAGACCTTCCAAAATCTATATAATTTGTTTTAATTACTCAAGTAATCTTAAATCCCTCATGATGATTTCAAACTGCATTCCACAACATTTTTCAATAAAAGTTTCTTTTGTGTT
>NC_079440.1:20733320-20840820 GCF_903798145.1 Danio aesculapii | reverse complement strand
CCACAAAACTGTTTGCAATGAGGGATTAATAATCTACAATGAACATGTAAGTCATAAAATGAACAACAGTTCATTTCATTCTCCCTATGCTAAACTCCAAATAACTGGTAAGCAATTCAAATAACAGCATATACAGTTGAAGTCAGAATTATTAGCCCCTCTTTGAGTTTTTTTTTTCTTTTTTTTATATTTCCCAAATTATGTTTAATAGAGCAAGGAAATTTTCACAGCATGTCTGATAATATTTTTTCTTCTGGAGAAAGTCTTATTTGTTTTATTTACACTAGAATAAAAGCAGTTTTTAATTTAAAAAAAAACATTTTAAGGTCAAAGTTATTAGCCCCTTTAAGCAAAATTTTTTTTTCGATAGTCTACAGAACAAACCATTGTTATACAATAACTTACCTAATTACCCTAACCTGCCCAGTTAACCTAATTAACCTAGTTAAGCCTTTAAATGTCACTTTAAGCTGTATATAAGTGTCTTGAAAAATATCTTGTAAAATATTATTTACTGTCATCATGACAAAGATGAAAGAAATCAGTTATTAGAGATGAGTTATTAAAACTATTATGTTTAGAAATGTGTTGAATTTTTTTTTTTTCCCGTTAAACAGAAATTGGGGATAAAAAACAACCAGTGGGGCTAATAATTCTGACTTCAACTGTATATTTTATGTGGCTTCTTGCACTTCATAACACTTTAAGCATGTCCCTAATGTTCTCCTTTATATCCTAATTATAATAACTGAAACGATTTTTGTAAGCAGATCACTTGTAGATCAATCTGTTGTTTTTGTTTAATTAGATATAAATATAAATTATTTATAAAATAATTTACTTGTGTATGATTTACCCATCAGCATTGCAATGCAAATTGTATTTCACAGCTCTATGGTCTTTTTTCAAATAGTAATTTTGTGAGGTTTTGGGAATTATTATTTTTTTAATCAGTGGCAGTGTTCTATTATCCAAACATGAGCTGTGATTTGGTTCATAGTACTGTTAAAAGAATAAAAAAAACAAATGCGATCATCGTCAGGTGCAATCAACATTGCAGAAGTCTAAAAATTCAAAGCTACAGGTTTCATGAGTCAGAATCATAGCTACATTGGATTTGCAGTGTATTCACCTGATTCTGTAATGAGAAAATGCACTCAATTTTTGATTTACTTTAAAACGTCCAATTTAGTTGCCTATTAGATAAATAACTAGGGATTATAAATGGCAGAAGATAATCAAACTACTTGTTTTACAAAGAAGTGTGTTCATGAAAAAAAAAGAGTAATATAATATAAGAAAATATCAGTTTGCAACATGAAACAGCCAAATGAGCTGTTTTTAATGCCAAAAAATCTATGGAAATGAATGAGTCCAGAAGTGTTGAGCCAAAATGATTAGAATGGCTGTGTCTGCTCGTACATGAAGAAAACATTTAGGGCCCTATCATACACCCAGTGCAATAAGGCACAAGACGTGCATGGCACAATTTGTTGCTATTTTTTAGACCTGCACAACCCTAATTTTCACGTTGTGTGCCACATTGTTTAAATAGCAAATTTGTTTGCGTCACTTGGGTGTTTCAGTCTAAAAAAGAGGTGTGCTAAGGCGCATTGTTGGCACGTTGCTATTTTGATGAACTGAAATAGTCTGCGCCATTGACCAACTAAAAGCTGGTTTAAAGTGCAGCGCAAAGTGCGTTAATTATGTTCCTATGCAGGTCGAAACGCTTACACATTGCTTAATACACACATGATGTGCGGCAATACACAAATATCTTTACAAATGAAAAAAATTAAAGGATTTAAATGTTACAAAAATTATTATTTTCCTCATAAATATAAAAACCACTACCTCCATGCATGCCTCATCTCAGGTGGCTTTTTTTAGTTCAATCATGACAATTTGCATTTGTATAATGCTATTATTATTAATAGTAGTATGATTTCTTATGTGCATATTTATATTTATGTTAATAAAAACAAGTTTAGATTTGTCCACCTGACGGATTTTCGAGACGTATGGATCACCATATGGGGCATAAGAATAGGTTTGAATATAATATATTTTTATATAACTCTTATATATTATTTAAAAAAATAATATATAATATAAATTTTTTTACCACACTTCGTTATTATTGTTCATTTATTCGTTATATGGAAATTAGAACTGAATTTAGAAAGAGTTTTGAAACAAATCTTTGCTCTTAACAAATGAAATTTAAATATGTTGGCTAATGGATTTCTTTAGTGGAGTGCGTACAACACCGTTTCCTTATCCACGAAAGTAAAGGAGTGAAGTAGAGTAGAAGTAAAGAGAAAGTAAAAAGGCTTAATGGAGGAGGCTTGTTCTTTATCCTCGTGCAGATGGTCTGTTTAACTGTTTTCTCGCTAGTGAAGGGTTCAGCTTTTCCACTCACAAAGTCTGCTATGTAAATAGCAAATGCGCCATGGCGCAGCGCAGCTGACTCTTAAAGGGAATGGGAGATGAGACTCTGATTGGTTTAATGCACATTATGCTCAAAACACACCCATAACTCAATAAGAGAAAAATCACAACCCTGTTAGACCATGCGCCATGGCGCAAACTGTATTTTTCTGTCCGATTGCTAAAGTGGATTCAGACATGCCCTTAATGCTTTTGCACAATGCGCTTTAGACTTTGTGCCTAGGTCATTAAAATAGGGCATGTAGAATTATATTTACCCTTGTGCCAAGATGTAATAGTTTCTTTTATAATCTCTTACTTATTTTACTGTTGTGCCTCTCTTGCTTTTCTCTGCTTGTCTTGCTCTTAGTGGAAATCTCTCCCTACGTTACCTCCTACAACCAAAGCTTCCAGAGCCGCATTCATGACCTTTCCAGTCACAACATACAAAAGCCCTGAAACAATGGCTCATACTAAACCTCCAACCACTGCCGCAGTAATAACTGAATCTCTAACTTCTACACCACAATCCTTAACCTCTCCTGGCCCTGTGAAACAAACGCCGTCCACTAAGATTTCTTCTTCTTTCAAGCCGTCTGCTGTGCCCACAAGTGCCTCTATCGCACCCACACTTCAGCCAGCTTCCACACCCTCTCTGCTTGAGGAGATCCTCTCAGAAAAAGAGCTTCTTGTTACTGATATTGAATCAGTGGCGTTGAGTGAGACTGATGCTGATGTGGTGACTCTTACTGGTTTAGATGCGGTGGTAAAAACTGAGTTGCCTTCAGTCGTAAAAGCTGTTGAGGAACAAAGAGTCTTACTGCCATCATCATCAGCTGAAACCGAAATGTCCACAGAAACTCCACCACTGATGGAGCCAGTCACACAAGATACTTTACTCACCAGCACCCCTCGGATTTTTGCAGAAAGATTAAATGTAACCAATGAAACACAAACTGCAGTTTTACCTCCAAGTCCAGAAGCAGACGTATCCGAATCAGACACCAATGACTTTTTGCCTATATCTGAGAGGGTTTCGCCTGCGATGCCTTCAGAGAATCGGATCAGCACTGACCCTGAAGCAGCTCAGTTGGCTCCACAGGAAACTAAGGAGGAAGAACTGCTGGAAAATGACAATTCAACCTTTTCTGCAGCCACAGTATTATCAGGGGATGGAGAATCAGACAGTTATCCATCAGTTTATCTCCACAGCACAGATATAGATGCTGATTACCAGTACGACTCAGCAGATTTACTGGTGAGTCCAAACATCTAAAATTCAAACACAGTACAATTTAAAAGAAATATAGAAGTATCTTTTAGTTACTTCAGTTTGCAAAGGATTTGTTTAAAATACAAAAAATTTAATACTCATATATATTTGATTATACTTGATGTTCAATAGTTATATGACAATAATATAATGATAATATATACTGCAGCTATAAATATATTTATATATTTATATGTTTTTATATTTAGCTATATATATTCTTGACTTAAAAAGCACATTTATAATGTGCTTAATAATTGTACTTATTAATTGAACTGATTGATTTTCATTACTAAGTTAGGTATTGCATTATTTAAAAACCATTCATATTTAAACCATTAGTATTGAAATCAATGTTTATATATCTTATTATTCAGGCATATAGTAATGGTTATTATATAAGTTAATAAATGTTTTGTTAACACAACTTCATGCAGTTTTGTGACCTAATCTTAAATGAGAACTATTTATGCTTTATAAATCCTTTATAAATGACAATTAAAGGCATAAAGTAAAAAAAAATATTTGCAATCCTTTCTAAAAAATAAAATTACTGTAAAGTTTAAATATTGCCGAATAACAGGAGTGTCAAAAGACAATATAAAATTGGATAAAAAAACAACAATATACAGGGTTCATACGGTCATGGAAAACCTGGAAAAGTCGTGGAATTTTGACATGGCATTTTCCAGGCCAAAAATTTTTGGAAAATCAGAAAAACCCACAAAGTTTTGAAAAAGTCATGGAAAGCAGATATCTGTATACTTGAATATAGGTTAGTTGTCTTTACTTTTTCTGTCCTTGGGCAATCACAAACTCTTACATTATTAGTGCGATGTAAGCATGATCTAAATAAATTTGACATGTACAGTTGAAGTCAGAATTATTAGCCCCTCTGAATTATTCTCCCCCCTGTTTATTTTATTCCCCAATTTCTGTTTAACGGAGATATTTTTTCAACACATTTCTAAACATAATAGTTTTAATAACTCATTTCTAATAACTGATTTATTTTATCTTTGCCATGATGACAGTAAATAATATTTGACTAGAAGTGTTTCAAGACACTTCTATACAGCTTAAAGTGACATTTAAAGGCTTAACTAGAATAATTAGGTTAACTAAGCAGTTTAGGGTAATTAGGTAAGTTATTGTATAATGATGGTTTGTTCTCTAGACTACCGAAAAAAACATAGCTTAAAGGGGGTAATAATTTTGACCTTAAAATGGATTTAAAAAAATTAAAAACTGCTTTTATTCTAGCTAAAATAAAACAAATAAGACTTTCTTAAGAAGAAAAAATATTATCAGACATACTGTGAAAATGTTAATGCTGTGTTAAACGTCATTTGGCAAATATTTAAAAAAGAAAAAATCCAATAGGGGACTAAAAATTCTGACTTTAACTGTATATAAATATAAATTGCGGTGGGCAGCACAATCGCCTCACAGCAAGAAGGTTGCTGGTTTGAGCCTCGGCTGGGTTAGTTGGCATTTCTGTGTGGAGTTTGCATGTTCTCCCTGTGTCTGCGTGGGTTTCCTCCGAGTGCTCCGGTTTCCCCCACAGTTCAAAGACTACAACATTTGTTGCTACAGTTATAAATTACTTACTAATGTTTATTAATGTAAAATTAATGGTTAACAAATAATAAATTCACTAGTTGCTAATGCTTAATAAATGAATCATAGTGTGAATTATAAAGTGTTACCGAATAGGGTAATGTTTATACATTTGGCGAAAAGACCTCATCTGTTAACATGAATGCATTAGCTGTTTATTATGAATTAACAGTACATTTTAAAGAGTTTATGAATCTTTGTTGATGCAAGTAATTATATACAGTTGTTAATTGTTTGTTTTAAATTGCAATAAAATGTTTTACACAAATAATAAATCTGAAGGCGACTGTTCAGAGGTAGTTTTAAAATGAATAAAGTAGATAACAAAGTGTCAGAGGTTTGTCAGAACTTGATTTATGATAAAAATGATTAAAACTGCTGTAATATTTAGTATTACATAACCACTAAATTAACCCTGGTTTTCTCCCATAGCTCAAGGGCATGTAGGTTAGGTGAAATGAGAGTTCTACATTTTCCTGGCGTGTCTAAGAAAGACTTGCAAATAGAGAAAGACTTGTGTATGGTTGACGCCATGAATATAACCAAATAAGGAAATAAAAAACAAAAATAAAGAAATTAATAAATAAAACCAAATAAGAACAAATAAGAACAAAAACACTTTGTAGCATTTTAAACTTTTAAATTTTAACCTCTTTTATTCAATTCTAAGAAAAATTATTTTAAAACTTTACTCTCCACATCTGCCCTGCTCATTTTTCTGTTTTTGCCATTTTATTTAACAAATAGTTAATAGGTTGAATTAAATGTTACATGCAATGTCAAATGCATAAAATTAAGTTAGAATTATTAGGCCCCTTTGAATTTTTTTTTTCTCTTTTAAATATTTCTCAATTGATGATTAGCAGAGCAAGGACATTTTCACAGTATGTCTGATAATATTTTTTTCTTCTAGAGAAAGTCTAGAAGAAAAGCGGTTTAACATTTTTTTAAAGCCATTTTAAGGTCAAAATTATTAGCCCCTTTAAGCTACATATTTTTAGATAGTCTACAGAACAAACCATCATTATACAATAACTTGCCTAATTACCCTAACCTGCCTAGTTAACCTAATTAATCTAGTTAAGCCTTTAAATGTCACTTTAAGCTGTATAGAAGTGTCTTAATTATTTACTGTCCTCATAGCAAAGATAAAATAAATCAGTTATTAGAAATGAGTTATTAAAACTATGTTTAGAAATGTGATCTATAAAAATTCTTCTCTCTGTTAAACAGAAATTGCACACACACACACACACACACACACACACACACAATGTGATCAAAATAATTTTATTATGCATGCTTGTAAAATTGTTATTTTCTTTTAAATAAATCAGGCTGACGATGGCACATTTGTCAATTGGGGAGCATCTGCCTGTCCGTGTGTGGAGGAGATTCAAGGATCCTCTCTACTTCCTGTCCAAACGCAGAGAAAAATCTCTCTGCTGGCTCGAAACTTGCATCTCTATCAGGTAAAAAAAAAAAAAAAAGACATTTTAATGATATTAAAAAAAATCTGTACTTAATAAAAAAATATTTCTTCCTAGGACCAGGAGCTGGCATATGAGTGTGTATTGGTGATTGAGGGCCAGACTGTGGTGGTTGATGCAGATGTTGCACAGAATGAGGCGAACCCTTTGCTGTTTGACATCACTTGTCTTGCTCATCAGGTACCACAAAACAAAAATTGACTCCATTGGCTACCTGTAATGTTCACTTGCCCTTATATAATGGTACATAATGCACAAGCAGTGACATGTTCCCCTGCTGATCTCATCTCCTGATATCTCAATGGAATTTCCTGTCACTTCTCTGTAACGCCAAAACAATAATTTTAGATGTTATCTAAATTCCCTGAATAATTTTAAATGTTTGTGTGTTCTGTGTGAAAATACTGCAGTTTGCTGATTGTCTGAGTGTTGTCAATATGTGTTGACTGAAATCTTTCTACCCATGTCTTCTACAGTATTCATATGCAGAGCCTGTTCGGGAGTATAATGCCATGGTGTATGTGAAGAGAAAAGACACTTTTCATATTGACAGCACTGATCTTTATGGAAAGTATTATTGTTTTGATGCTCATAATGGCCAAGTTTATGCTAAATAAACATATAAATGTTGATTTACTTTCTCTCTCTCTCTCTCTCTCTCTCTCTCTCTCTCTCTTATAAGGCTTTTAGTTCTTAGCTAAAATTGGGTACATTGTATAGTGTACTAGTGTTTATATATACAGTTGAGGGCAAAATTATTAGCCCTCCTGTGCAATATTTATTCTTTTTAAAAAATATTTCTCAAGTGATATTTAACAGATTAAAAATATTTTCCATTTAATTTTTTTTCCATATTTTCTATTTTAAGTATTTCCTATGATCTTTTTTTCTTCTGGAGAAAGTCTTATTTGTTTTATTTCAGCATGAATAAAAGCAGTTTTAATAAAAATAAACAAAACATTTTAAGATCAATATTATTATTCCGCTTAAGCAATATTTTTTTTTCAATTGTCTACAGAACAAACCATTGTTATACAATCACTTGCCTAATTACTGTAAATTAGCTAATTAACCTAGTTAAGCATTTAAATGGCACTTTTAGCTGAATACTAGCATCTTGAAAAAACTTCTAGAGCAATATAATGTACTTTCATCATGGCAAAGATAAAAGAAAGCAGTTATTAGAAATTAGCTATTAAAATTATTATGTTTGGAAATGTTGAAAAACATTACACAGATATTGTGGAAAATAAAATAATTCAAATTTAACTGGAGGGCTAATAATACTGATTTCAATTGTATATACTAAATATACTATACTTTTACATTTATGTAGTCATTTATTACACTAATGTCACCTGTGGGTCTGCTTAACAGCTGAAATTGGATTTGTTTAATAAAAAATGATGAATCGAATGAATTAGATGTATGCAGTTGTTCCATAGTTACATTTAGAATATGACAAGATCAGCAGTGCTGTTCTTCTGTTTATTATGGCAGAGCTGATTTGAAACAGTCTACATTATATAAAACACAAAATAAATATTTATTATTTTGTGCAAATGAAACTGTCACTTTGTTGAGGCAAGTAAATTTTGGTCTGAGTGTCAAACGAAACCAAAGAAAAAACCAAAAAATGATTAAATGGAAATATATACAGTTTTCTTACCTTTAACTTGAGTATAGTATTTTGAATGAAAAAAGATAAAACCATAATTCAGTGAAAGTGTATATCATTGGCAAGGCCAGAAATTCTATTGAGTGGACGCAAGTAAAACCATGTGGGCGGTGCTTAAAAAATTAGTTTAGCAAATATTGATTACTAGCATTATCAAGGTTTTGGCTGAAAGAGAAAAGGTCTCAAATAGGAGCAATAATTATATCATTACTGTCAACTCTCCTGTTTTTTGTCAGGATTCTTTCGTATTTTACCATTCTATCCTGATATCATCCTGTTTAAGTATTTTCCTGTATTTCTCCAGTATTTTTAATCTTTCTATAAAAAAAAGTGAAAGTAGCATGAAAAAAAACTCAAATGTGATATAATTGCAAGAGATGTTCAAGAGAATTATGTTTTCGCTTTATTTTGGCTTAACCCCACGGTGAAATGATTATAAAAACAGCTGCATTCACTTTATTTCCATTAAAGCTATGGGTCAGTCGTCGCCCTTCCTATGCAACCTCTCAATCAGTCAATTCATGTATCTGTGCTGACTGACAGAGGCGCACCGTACAAAGACACTTTTCTCAGATCATCTTCTGCACACGTGATTTGAAGTGGAGCGAAAGTGGATGCTTTGGAATTTGGGTGTGTTTTTAAACAGACAAATACACTTAATAATATGCAAACAAATATTATTGTAACGTCTTAAACGTAAAACTTTGTCTTAAAACAGACAAACAGATTTTTAAAGTGACACCTCTGTTATCAAACAAAACAGTGGATCAAAATGAGAGATTTGCTGCTCCACACTAAAAACTATAGAAAATAGTTATTTAACTATAGTAAATGAGATTTTATAACTTGATTCAATTTTTGTATAGGCCATTAATTTTAGTAACCTAAACCTTTTATTTTATTCAATATGACGGGCGGGTAGGTATCCCGTATTTTTACATCCCAATGTCGACAGGTATGAATTATATGCCTAATTGAGAGAAATTAAACTAATTTAAAATTTCAGTTTTGCAGCATGCATGATAGTCATGTATTTCTTGTTGAAAAAGTACACTGTATATGTATATTATGTATATTAAGTACAGTACATGTAAACGGTATAAGTGTACTTTTTTCAATGAGAAAGAAACACGTGACTATATTATGTATGCTGCAAAACAGATTTTTACAATACATAAGTCTGTCATGTGTTTTTTTTTCTTGTTGAAACAACTCATGTATACTTAGTACATGCAAATGGTAAACACATGCACTGTACAGTTTAAAGGAGTCATGAAATTGGAATGCGATATTTACACATATGTGAAATGACCCTACAATAAAAACATTTAGCAAATGTCAGAACTCAAAGCTAACTGTGTGTATTGTAACTGTGTTGTAAATCCTGTGTGTGTTTCCACTATTGCAGTGACGTTATATAACTGTTCAGTTGGACACTCGGACTGTAGCCGCTGTCACACTGCCGATCAGAAGTACCGCTGTGTGTGGTGTGGGAGCACTTGTGTTTACAAAGGATCCTGTTCCCAACACATTCAGATGACCTGTCCTGCTCCGCTCATTCATTCGGTTTGTTAAACAGCCTCAAACTTCACAAAATGCAGCATTTTTTTGTATACAGTCAACATTCACAGTGGATTTAAACCTTTCATCAAAGTTGTGTTAAAATCAGGGTGTCTGCAAGGTCCTAAATTTCAAAAACTAAATTTTATGACTTAAAAGATCTCAAATTTAATTTAAGTATTGTGTTGTAGATCTTAAATCATTTTAAACAGGTCTTAATTTTCCTGTGTCCATGTAAAGTTACCCAATGGGGCTGACATCTAATTACCAGCAATCCATCTCAAAAGAACTTGTAAAAAAACGTACATTCACTCACACACATACACTACGGACAATTTAGCCTACCCAATTCACCTATATCGCATGTCTTTGGACTTGTGGGGGCACCCGGAGGAAACCCTCGCCAACATAGGGAGAACATGCAAACTCTACACAGAAACGCCAACTGACCCAGCCGAGGCTCGAACCAGTGACCTTGCTGTGAGGCGAACGTGCTACCCACTGCGCCACCATGTAGCCCCGTACAAGTGTCTTGAACACATTATATGTTGCTAAAAAATTTTTTCAAAAGTTAACATAACTTTTTCCTGAAACTTCATTTATAATGGTTTTAAATAGTCTCAAAGGGCCATGAAACCCCCTTCTTTTAGTTCAAGTCTACCAAATTTTTTCAAAAAATGCTTTGTGATGGGCGTGGAGCACTGAGAGCAGAGGGAGGAGAGGACGTGGCCGGCAGAGCAGGGGAAAAAGAGGTGAGCGAACAACTATTGTCAGTTGGCTCACAAAATGAGACAAACCGTGAGGAGACCCATGATTTTATAGTTTACAAAGTTAATGCAGAGAAATAAACAGTAAGAAATTTAATGTCCTGCTACGTTTGTTATTTGTAGTTTCATATACACATAATCATAATGTATTATGTCATTATAAAGATAATCATGTTTACGTAAACACTTTAAATGAGGAGGACCTCTCTTCTCCTCTATTCCCGGGTCTGAATACAGACACAGTGGATAGCAGCACAACAGGTCTCTTTCCCTCTCTATTTCAACCATTAATCCTGCTGGTAATCTGGAAGATCTTAAACATATGGCAAACACAGCAGCACAGATATAGGCGATGTGTCTCAATGGTAACAAACTCAAATGATAAAACACAAAGTCCGCCATTCTCCAATTCTCGTACAGCCCTGTACCGGGCCTGACAGAATCGCAGGGAAAAACATGCAACAAACATTGTGAATCATGGAAACAAACACATACGACCCGTGCCGTGCGCAGACGTGGTCTCACCCAGTCATTGGATTTCACAGATAGGCAGGTCTGCTTTGCCTACGGAAAGCACGTCTCATAGGATAAGAAAACTCTGCTATGAGTAATAATAAGAAACCAACGCGTCATCACTCCACTAGCAGATTTGCGATACGTCACCGATTTTGATTTCGCTCAAAAATGATTTTAAACCCGGAAGATAAAATTAGCTGACAAATGCTCAAAATTATCTAGTTTTCCCCACAATGAAAGCTGACAGGTGCTAATGTTGTATTAACTGATGCTCAACACACATAAATCTGTTTTTTTTTTTTAAGTACTCCAGGGTGTCCTGAACCTTTAAATTTGACTTGACAAAACCTGCAGAAACCCCTTCAAATTCTGAACAACATTTTTGTTTTAGGACAATTTCTAAAAACTGATTTTAATCCACTTCAAATGTTCACTACTATACAATATAACACTCAATGAAGTACAAGTAATACAATTAATTTAGCTCTAGTTTGTTATAACTGACCACTTGTGAGTATTGACCAAAACATGCAACTGATATATTCTTAAGTATAAGCAACAGAGAACTCATGAATGAATACCAAAATGTGATCATGATTATTGGTTTGATTGAAGGAAGTGCATGATCAGATTAAGCATAAAATCAATAAAAGCCACATTGAAAATGCATTTTAAAAATGCTGGTTTTCTGTTTCTAGGTGGAGCCTTTGTCAGGACTGGTGGAAGGAGGAATTACTTTGACTGTTTCTGGCTCTAACTTGGGCCAGAAAGCTCAGGATATCCTTCAATCTGTAACCGTTGCAGATGTGCCCTGCACTGTTATACCACATCTGTACGAAATATCTACCAGGTAAACACCCATACACTGTGTTACTGTTATCAGCGTTGTTATCAGCTTGTTGCTTCATATGTGTGTACTTTTTTCAGGATATGTAGAAATTGACTGTTCGAACAAACAGCATTTATTGGAAACAAAAAACAAGTCTTTACTATTACTTTTGATCAGTTTAATGTGGACAATTTTTTTCTTTTTAAAAATGGTTATGTATCACATTTTCCACAAAAAACATGAAACGGCTAAAATAACATTTGATTTTAGAGCCTTGAGTAATTAGAATAATTTCTGAATGATCATCTGAAACACGAGGCGTTTGGTATTGGCTTCCTTTTGCCATTTGAATGTGTTTTAGAAAAAAAAATTCAGCACAAGCATCATGTTTCATTTGAAAATTCTAGATTTTTCTAGTGCTGTGAAATTATTAATTGTGAATAACTTAAAAAATAAAAGTTTGCGTTTACTTAATTTTAAATGTACCTTGCATAATATTGATGTACAGGGTGGGCCATTTATATGGATACACCTAAATAAAATGGGAATGGTTGGTGATAATAACGTCCTGTTTGTGGCACATTAGTATATGTGAGGGGGCAAACTTTTCAAGATGGGTGGTGACCATGGTGGCAATTTTGAAGTCGCCATCTTGGATCCAACTTTTGTTTTTTCAATAGGAAGAGGGTCATGTGACACATCAAACTTATTTGGACTTTAACAAGAAAACAATGGTGTGCTTGGTTTTAACTTAAAGAGCCCATATTATACATGAAATAGGGTCATATTTAGGTTGTAAGGGTCTCCAACAACAGTCTAATATGCATGCAAGGTCATAAAACACTTTGATGGTCTTATAATCTGCATTTCGTTTTACCTAATTATCCCAACGACTCCCATATGAATCGTTCAGCGATTCATTTGTTCCCAACCCCCTCCTCAGCGCGAAGCTAATCTGCGCTGATTGGACCGATGACAGCCTGCTGCGATTGGTCGACAGTGACAGGCTTCAGCACGAGACAGAGTGAAATGCCCAGCTGCTAATCAACTATATAAAAGTAGTCACAGTGCACACGCGCTTCATAGTGTAAGGCTTTTTTCACACACACACACAACCCTCCTCAGAAGAACTAGGGAAAGCGACGCGAGTCTCTCTCTCTCTCTCTCTCTCTCTCTCTCACACACACACACACACAACGCTCCTCAGAAAAACTAGGGAAAGCGACGCGAGTGTCTCTCTCTCTCTCTCTCACACACACACACAACGCTCCTCAGAAGAACTAGGGAAAGCGACGCGAGTCTCTCTCTCTCTCTCCCTCTCTCTCTCACACACACACACACACACACACACAACGCTCCTCAGAAGAACTAGGGAAAGCGACGCGAGTCTCTCTCTCTCTCACACACACACAACGCTCCTCAGAAGAACTAGGGAAAGCGACGCGAGTCTCTCTCTCTCTCTCTCTCTCTCTCTCTCTCTCTCTCTCTCTCTCTCTCTCACACACACACACACACACAAAGCTCCTCAGAAGAACTAGGGAACGTGACACGAGTCTCCTGTCTCCTAGCTTACGATCGATCGCCATAGCAACGACAAACGGCAGTGGAACGCGAGCTCACAAAAGCCTTTAACGTTAAATCCGTAAACAAAGCGGCACGCGTCGCGTTTTTAACGTGGCTTACATGTGATGAGAGAATATAAAGAGTAACCGCGTGTACTGTACCAGGTTAACAACTCATCTTTGGGTAGAGACTGTCAATATTATCCATCTGAGCACAGCGTGACTTCATTGGACCGGCGGCGTCTGTGTGTGTGTGTCTAGTGTTTTTTCTGTGTTAGTGGGCGGGGCCGCAGGTTTCAAATCTCCCTGGTTTGCGCGCGTAACTACTGGCGAGGCTTGTGTTTCGTGGCTGCGTCATCGCGAAACACCTAATGACTCGTTATCAAGGCGACTCGTTTGAAGCACTATGAGTCGACTCTTTTATAGACGAATCAATAGTTTTAAACACTGTACACTTACAGATTTAAGCCTTAGCTGGATATTTCACTTCACTTAGAGCTGTGTTACACACTACATGGAAGGGCATTTTCAAAAACCCATAATATGGGCTCTTTAACTTCCTTCTTTCATGAGCCCCCTCACATATACTAATGTGCCACTAACAGGACGTTAATATCACCAACCATTCCCATTTTATTAAGGTGTATCCATATAAATGGCCCACCCTGTATATATAAATACACACATTCGTATATATACATAAGTGTTTATGTTAATACATAACATTATAAAGAATTCCCTTATTGTAAGGCTTTATTGGCATTTGTTCATTTGCTGTGTTTTATGCCTCTTTTGCGTTTTATATTGTGCTTTTATACATTTGTCTTTGTTTTTTAGAATTATATGTACAACTACAGGAAGTGGCAATGAGAAGTCTGGTCACATCTCGGTGAGAGTTTCTGGTGGAGGCTTCGGCTTGTCGAGTCAGATATTCAGCTATCAGGTTAACTTTTATTTACTACCAATAAGTAATATTTGTTTTTGTCCAGGGCTAACACCCCATTTATGTAACAGTTCATCATTTTTGTACACTTTTAAATACAGATTTAGAACTGCAATACACACCAATTTGTACACACCGCAAACTATAGTCTCTAAAGCATCTGATTTTTTTGATGAGCAGTGCCTGATTTTCTCCACACATACCGCTTAGAATTAAGGCCAAAAAGTTCTATCTTGGTCTCATCAGACCAGATAATCTTATTTCTCATTAGCTTGGAGTCCTTCCGGCGGGCTTTCATGTGTTTTTCACTGAGGAGAGGCGTCCTGCCTTAAAGCCCCAACTGGTGGAGTGCTGCAGTGATGGTTGACTTTCTACAACTTTCTCCCATCTCCCGACTAGAGCTCAACCACAGTGGTCTTTGGGTTCTTCTTTACCTCTCTCACCAAGGCTCCTCTCCTCTGATAGCTCAGTTTGGCAGGATGGCCAGCTCTAGGAGGGATTCTAACCATCCCAAACGTCTTCCATTTAAAGATTATGGAGGCCACTGTGCTCTTAGGAACCTTATGTGCAGCAGAATTTTTTTGTAACCTTAGCCAGATCTGCAACTTGCCACAATCCTGAGCTCTTCAGGCAGTTTCTTTGACCTCATGATTCTCATTTGCTCTGACACGCATTGTGAGCTGTAAGGTCTTATATAGACAGGTGTGTTGCTTTCCTAATTAAGTCCAATCAGTATAATCAAACTTAGCTGGACTCAAGTGAAAATGTAGAACCATCTCTAGGATGATCAGAAGAAATGGACAGCACCTGAGGTTAATATATGACTCTCACAACAAAGGGGTTGAATACTTTAGACCATGTAATACTTCCCTTTTTTCTTTTTTAAAGGTGCAGTATGTAAGTTTGACACCCAGTGGTTGAATTAGGTATTACATTCCTTTTTCAAAACAAACGCAAGCGCAACAATTCTGTGTTTTCTATCAATATGGGGCACATTAATAAGAAAAAAAACCTTAAGTGATTTTACCAAATGGTAATAGCTGGACTCAAGTGAAGATGTAGAACCATCTCTAGGATGATCAGAAGAAATGGACAGCACCTGAGGTTAATATATGAGTCTCACAGCAAAGGGGATGAATACTTTAGACCATGTAATACTTCCCTTTTTCTTTTTTAAAGGTGCAGTATGTAAGTTTGACACCCAGTGGTTATATTAGGTATTACATTCCTTTTTCAAAACAAACGCAAGCGCAGGTTGCCAGATTGAGGACCAGTAGGAGCGAATCTATCGAACCTAACGACTGATTTAAACCATGTTTTAAAATGAATATTCTCCATATTAAAAAGAGTTTTTGTTTTAACCAACACCTTTGTTTGATATTAGAAACAGCTTCTATTGCATTCAGCTGAACAGCAAGTCAAACTGATAATAAATTCCTAAGGTAAACCTCATGTGTTTTATTTAGTGTTAAATGCTAATAAAGTGAGATTGAATGTCATTTTACATGACAATTAGTGCCATACTACTGAAAGCAGCAGCAGAGTTTACCTCAGATCTTGAATATAAAATAAACTGTTTGAAATTGAATAAAAACTGTGACTTAAAACCAACACACAGTGATTCAGCATGTATGTTTAATATAATGTTAAGAGGTTTAATATGTTTTAATTAGATTATTAACCTTACAATTTCGTGAGTGAGTGCATATTCTGTGCTTCTGAATGGCTGTATTTAAATTTCATTGTGTTTCGTCAGGTGCAAACAGCCAAATTGCTTATTGCTGCAAAATTCGTCACGTAGCGTGTTGTTAGGACACAGGGTTACAATGTAACCTGCACACCTAATGTTTACGCTTGTAATATTTATATTATTTCATAATTATTAACCACATGTGGAACTCTGAATCTGCGTCTTGAATCTGAGCCTTTCTGACTGAATGAATGAAATATGCGGTTTTCCACAAAGGAAGCCCGGGGTGCTGAAATATAATTGGCTAAATTGACATTGGGCAGATTTAAAAAACCAAAACAAAGACAGTCGTTCCGGCACGAAACGCACATTTTCAAAGCAGAATAACTGACTTCAGCATTGTTTTTCTGATAAACAAGAATGATCTCTTGGCATGTTTCTTAAATATCTGCAAACATATTATGGTATTTTTATTTTTAAGATTCAAAAATGTACATACGGCACCTTTAGTAAATCAGCAAAAATGTCAACAATTCTGTGTTTTCTATCAATATGGGGTACATTAATAAGAAAAAAAACCCTAATTGATTTTACCAAATGGCTGCAATATTACCAAGAGTGAAAAATTTAAGGGGGTCTAAATGCTTTCCGTAACAATTGTATGTATGTATGTATGTACGTATGGTTTAATACTTTAGTGCAGGGCCATAACAAACAGTTATTTTGATTATTTAATTTGTTTTGAATGATTATTTTGCTTTTGCAACTAGTTAAAACACTAAGTTTAGCATATTCTAAGAAATTAATAAAAAAATCACATCAGCCTTTGAAATCATTGTTTTTAAGGAGCTTTGAACCAACTGAACATGTCACTCTCTTTTAACTTTCTGATTCTGTTAAATTCAAATCACACAAAAACATAACTAATAAATAGCTATTATATGCAAGTCAGGTTTTTCTACAATAGACATGCCAAACCTTAGCTTGTGGTCGAGCTGGGGTGTGTTTCTGAAAACCATCGTTAGCCAACTAAGGTTGCAAGGTACGTCATTACAAACATAGTTCGTTGATTTGGCATTTCCCAAATCTGTCGTTCCAATGAACATTTGCAAACTGCGTCACAAAGTTGTATGCTTGCGACTACACATCTACAGCTGTAGTTAGAAACATAGTTCCTGGCTGTGTTCTATTCCCAGGTATCCTCCCTATGTCCTATCAGTTTAGAACATTCAAACATTTAAACTTCGAATTATTAAAAATAAAAAAGCATTAAAGTAACCACTCTTAGGTGTAATTTGCTTTCAAAGTATTTTTACAGTTCAGTTTTAGTTCTTCATGTTTACAATTGCACTCCCTTCGTAGTGCACTTTGAAAAAATTGATGTCATTTTGAACACAACCGTGGCTCATGACGAAAGCTATAGGTGACCTAATATTTAAAAGTGGAATTTACTTTACGTCTCCAAAGTTTGTGAAAACAAAAAACATAACATGGGTTAATGCTTTTAATTTATAGTAGGTTATTTATTAAGTATTTGTACTGTATATGACATGGGCCTGCTGGTTAGCACATTTCTGCAGTGGTTTACATGTGTCAAATTGTACAAGTAGACTTAAAAAAAAAAAAAAAAAAAACCAATATCCTACTTAATTATAATAATAATAGTAATCATCATCATCAAAGTAGGATTTTTTACATGTCCTAATAAATAATAAATATTAAATTTAATTTCCTAATAAATAGCCTCATTATTTATTTATGTGATTTATAAATGGTATTAGTATAAGTGTTAGCTTTTGTAGTGATTTTATGTTTGAGAATAGAATATGTAATGTTCTCAATAATATTTGTAGAGGAAACATAGGTCCTATATGTGCCGTTTACATATATATCAATTAAGATGGAAAACAAGTGAATGTTTTTACCAAAACTAATATTGGATTTTTTTTAAATGTGTGTATGTGTAAAGCAATATTATTTGCACAAAGAATTTATAGGGTTCTTCTCTGAAAGAAGTTGTTACCACCCCGTTTAGAACATCATTATGAAGGTTTTTATCTGCGACAAAGAAACTATGGCTTTGGGGAAACACTCGTCACAACATCGTTCTTTTCCCAAATGATGCATCGTATTGTAATAGTTCAGCCGAGAGTTATGTCGTTGTTTGGGAAACGCTCCCCTGATTGGTGATTGGTGCATTTAAATTGACTGCTGTCCTTGTTTTTAAGAAGCACTTGCAATTTTAAAGAATCACGAGAGTTTAAAAAAGTTATATTACATATTCTATTTTTAATTGAGACAAGAATCATATTTTTGTACAGTAAAATAACTTTTTTACAACATAACTGAGGTTTCAATTTCAGTGTAATATTATCGATAATGCACACCATTTCATATTATGTTTTGGAAACACCTAAAAGGTTTCAAACATTTCACACCTTATAAATATCAGATCTTAAGTCTTTCTTCTGCTATCTCTTCATTTCAGGTTTATGATTATTATGTGAATAATTTCCACTGATTGTTTTTATCTTATTGCTTAAGAACCCGCAGCTGATAGAGGTTTCTCCTCTGAGGGGCCAAAAGCAGGAGGAACTACTTTGACAATCACAGGCAAAAATCTTTTGACTGGCCGCGTTACCGATATCAGTGTCCTGCTGGGGAATGTTCCCTGTTCATTGTAAGTCCTCCATGCATGAGTGTAATATGATCGTTGTCTATGATTGGGAAGTTCTTTTATCCCCTCTCTTCCTGTGCAGAATATCAGGTGTTCAGGAGGACTCTATCAGGTGTCAGACTGGAGTTAGTAACAGGACTGGAGAACATCAAGTAACTGTGCGCTATGGAAAAAATGAGCGTCGTCTCCCTGGCAGTGGCTACTTCTATACCCCTGACCCCAACATCACAGACGCCATGCCCTCCAAGAGCTTTATCAGGTATGTGCTGGAGTTTCTTACATTTATTTATTTAACAGTGACAAATAATAAAGAAAACACAGCAAATCTTCATGAAGATGGAAAAACCAAAGTGCTGAAAATAATGTACAGTGGTATAATAAAGAGTTTGCCTCTTTACAGTTTTTTTTTAATTCATGTTTTCCACATTTTATTTTAGATCATCAAACAAATTTAAATATATTTCAAAAATAACACAAGTAAACGTGTCATGCAGATTTTAAATCAAGGTTTTTATTATTAAGGGAAAACAAAATCTCAGACTGCATAGCCCTGTGTAAAAAAGGAAAATGTAAATTACTTTACTTCACTGAATACATCATAAAGTGTCATATCACAGAGAAAGGTCATGGTACTGTAGGACATTTTAATTCAAGATCTCATTGTCAAAAAGGAAACAAAACATGTGTTAAAAATAAATGACTAGATGAGTTGTTCCCAATAAGTTCAGTAGAATAAAAAATAATGTGTTTGGATTTAATAATTAGGGATATATGTATTTTTTTCATGATGCTCAATCACTTTCTTGGGTAACACTTTATTTTGATGTTCCATTTGAGCATTAGTGTTATTGCAAGTACATGCCAATTTACACTAACCATAACCCCAGACTAACTGTCTACTGATAATCTAATGAGAATTAGGCCCGTTTACACTAATACGTTTTGGTTTTAGAATGAAAATGATCCGCGTCCACACTAGTGTTTCACCCAACGTTTCTGAACAACTCTGCGTCTACATTACACTGCTAAAAACGCACATCACGTGACCACAGACACACACACACACACACATACTCTGGCATCTACCCATATGAGAGCTTTGCACATCAGACTGCTCATCAAGGATCTACCGCTGGATCTAATCTCACTATATTTGTTAAACATGATATTTAATTCGTCTTATTATCTATATCTAAGGACATATTCCCAGACTTTGGTCTTTTGAATCTATTACTTGTTCTAAGGTAATGTGTTCTGGCTGAACGCAAAGATAAGTTAGATTAATATATTATTTAATTTAACCGTGGACACTGATTATGCATATTGACTGATTGCTTGTCTTTATTTCCTACATTGTATAAATTTGTTGTATATTATACTTTTTTGATGGTCATTATTGATTATTAAAACTGATATTCAGTGAAAGAGAGTATGTTTCGTATTTTCAATGAAAATTAAAGGAGACATTAATGTTATATGCTCCATTTGTTATAAAAATGCATGAATAAATAAATATGTAGCTACACGACGCCTCAACATTTTTGGTGTCTGTTGAGTTGCTAAAATCAAAATGAAAATAGGCAGTTCCTCATATCATGTTTTCATTTTATTGTTAAAGTGAAACAGCATAGCCAGGGTGATGTGAATGAGGTTATAAAGTACACTTTTCCCTTTGAAAATTCACCCAACGTGTTATTTTTTCTTTTAAACTTGCGAAGTCTGAACTTAAAAGGAGAGGATGCAGGACTGAACTGTGTGTAGACTACTTAATATTAAGGGAAAAGCCCCAATCAGATAGGCGAATGTCTGCAGCCTCGCCTCTGTTTTCAGATGTCTCTGTTTTCCCCCATCCACACTGAGATGGAGTAGCAGCATTTTAGAATGAAAAAACGGCCTCTTCAGCGTTTCCAAAACGCTCTGTTTTTGGCACTCAAAATTCCAGCGTAGTGTGGACAGATGGCGTAACCATAGCAAAACTTATGCGCTTTAAAACAAAACGTATTAGTGTAAACGGGGCCTTAGTTGCAATCTAACTTGAATTCTACAAACAGACCATCAAAATAAAGTGTGACCCTTTCTTGTCTGGACTGATGTGTAAAAATGGAATTGTATTCTGTATCTAGAAACAGCAATACTTTACAATATGGTAATATAGTTAAGGCATTAGCTAACATGAACTAATAAAGATAAAAATCCGATTTTAATACAATTAGACAATACTCTGATTAAGAGTCTACCATGTAAACGGTGTTTTTTTTTTCTTTTTTTCTTTTTTTTCTTGATTAATTTAATCCGATTAAGGTCATAATTGAACTAAACAGAAATCGGATTAAGACATGTGGAGTATGTCGATTTTAGACACATTATTGAAGTGCAGTACAGACATGTATACACCTTAATCGAACTATTAGGACATTGCTGCATTTTGCGACAGGATATTCCATTCACACACGGCCATTTGACACTATTCTCTGCACTTATCGAGTCGGTGAAGGATCACAGACAACTGCATTGCGAAATGCAGAAGTTTTTTCCTATAAGGTGTGTCATATCAAATTCTATTAAAACAATACTCTTTCAGCAGTTCATACTCGCATCCAATATCTCGTTTGACACAGGGGGCATGCATGAAATATTCCTGAATAAAAGTGAAAGTGGCAAACTGCAGTTAAAGTCAGCAAATTAAAAATTAAACACCCGAAATTACATGAAACTCCAGAGAAAATGTGGATAGTGTGGGGACGTAATGACGTTAATCGAATTATGTGCTATAACATGTAAAATGGGATCATGAAAGGAACATTCAAAAGCAACTCATGTAAACACCTTAATCATATTATTGTCTCATTCAGATTAAGTCAAATAATTTGAATACTGATGTCCATGTCAACATAGTCAATGAGCAGCATATATTTTATAGCATTTATTAATATTGACCAAAGTAGAAGTTAAATTGTTAGATCACAGTGCAATAACAGATGTTAAAAAAATACAACTCGCATTTTAATGATGTGTTAGTAAATGTTGGAACATTTAAAATTAAAGTTCTATTTCATAATAATAATTAAATTAAATAAAATGTAATGTTTTTTATTTTTCAAAAAATATAGTTAACTAATGAGTCCTATCAAATGAAACCTTATTGTAAAGTGATATTCTACAACTTTTTTGTTTAAGCTTTCACATTTCTAAGACCTCTTTTCTGTGCTCTTGGAAATAATATTTCTTCTTTTATACATTCATACAGTGGAGGACGTGTAATTAAAGTCTCAGGCCATAACTTGGATGTGGTACAAAAACCTCGGATGCGAGTGACGGTGTTCCAAACAGACACCATTTCCACCCGGAAGAGGCAAAGGCGAAGGAGAAAAACTAGAAGTATAACAGATGTGGAAGGGCTGGAAACTGACTGTACAGGAAACACGCACTGTTCTGTCAAACGGGTGTGTTATTTTTATTCACTTCAATTATGCTTAAGCCCACACATAACATTGAAGTCAGAATTATTAGCTCCCGTGTTTATTTTTTTCCCAAATTTCTGTTTAACGGAGAGAAGATTTCTTCAACACATTTCTAAACATAATAGTTTTAATAACTCATTTATAATAACTGAATTATTTTATCTTTGCCATGATGACAGTAAATAATATTTGACTAGATATTTTTCAAGACACTTATATACAGCTTAAAGTGACATTTAAAGGCTTAACTAGTTTAATTAGGTTAACTAGGCAGGTTAGGGTAATTAGGCAAGTTATTGTATAGCAATGGTTTGTTCTGTAGACTACTGAAAAAATATATATCTTAAATGGGCTAATAATTTGTTAAGGTCAAAATTATTAGCCCATTTAAGATATATTTGCTTTTATTCTAGCCGAAATAAAACAAATAAGACTTTCTCTAAAAGAAAAAATATTAACGGAAACACTGTGAAAATGTCCTTGCTCTGTTAAACATAATTTGGGAAATATTAAAAAAAGAAAAAAAATTCAATGGGGGCCTAATAATTCTGACTTCAACTGTAGAATTAATTCTCAAATTATTATTGTTCTATATTTTTTAGAAAACTGCATAAACTCAGATAAACTGTTTGATATTAGATTATTCAGAGATGCATTATGAGCTATTCACTTTTATTTTAAAACTGTGTAGATCGTGAAAATAGTGAGTTGGTATTCTTTTGTTCTTACTTTATTGTCTAATAAACATTTATTCATTTAGCAGATGCTTTTATTTTAAGTTATATAATAAATATAACAGACATAACCCATATAGTTAAACAAGTTTAAGATTAATCGAATGAGTATGTTATTTTACCAGGAATGTTGACTCTCTACTCACAGTCTTTTTCTGATGTTTTCATTTTTTTCTGTAGTTTGAGGAGCACTGCGAGGTGCAGACCTCCTCTCTGTTATTGTGCTGGACCCCTGGTGTAGATGCTCAAGTACTCAGTGGAAATATGCACGTTGAGTTTCTGTTGGATAATTTACGCTTTGACTTTAACTCTGTCAGCCAGTCACCTTTCACTTATAAGTCCAACCCAACCCTTCACCCACTGAACCATCGAGATCCCACAAAGCCATACCGCTACAAACCTGGATCAGTCATATCAGTGGAGGTCAGTGGGGCTTTTATTACTGCATGTTTGACATTTATAAGATTTAAGTGATAGATTTACTAAACAGGGCAAATTTGCACTAGAGTGAAATTCGAAAACAACGCAGATGACATCGAGCAAATTTTAGACATAGATGTACACTACCTGACAAAAGTACTTTGTCGTCGATCCCAATTGTAAGAGCAACAAACAATAACTTGACTTCTAGTTGATCATTTGGAAAAGTGGCAGAAGGTAGATTTTCCCAATGAATCATCTGTTGAATGACCCAAACGTAACAAATACTGCAGAAGACATATTGGAACCCGCATAGACCCCAGATTCTCACAAAAATCAGTCAAGTTTGGTGAAGGGAAAATCATGGTTTTACATTCAGTATGAGTGCGTGTGAGAGATCTGCAGAGTGGATGGCAACATCAACAGCCTGAGGTATCAAGACATTTGTGCTGCCCATTACATTACAAACCACAGGAGAGGGCAAGTTCTTCAGCAGGATAGCGCTCCTTCTCATACTTCAGCCTTCACATCAAAATTCCTGAAAGCAAAGAAGGTCAAGGTGCTCCAGAATTGGCCAGCCCAGCCCAGTCACCAGACATGAACAATATTGAGCATGTCTGGGGTAAGATGGAGGAGGCAATGGAGATGAATCCAAAGAATCTTGATAAACTCTTGGGAGTCCTGCAAGAATACTTTCTTTGCCATTCCAGATGACTTTATTAATAAATTATTCGAGTCATTGCAGAGATGTGTGGATGCATCCTCCAAGCTCATGAGAGTCATACACAATATTAATTCTTTTTCCACTGCACCATGACTTTATATTCTATACTGTACATTTTTTCTGTTAAGTGACAAGACATTTGTCTAAGCAAAGTCAGACCTTACTGTCATAATTAAATAATTAAAAATCAAGGCATGATCATATCTTATTTTGGTAAAATAAGTTGAATCTATAGCCCTTTACCTTTCATAAAAGCCACTTCTGATACAAAATGACCAAACTATTTGTTGCTCCTAAAACTTGGATAGATGACAAGACTTTTGCCAGGTAGTGTAATATCTGATTTACATATTGACCAACACAGTAAGTGCAGCACAAATTAGCATAATGGCAAATGAGCAGAGCTGATGCTATTGAGGTCCAGATGATCTATTATGACAAGGAACGGTGCAATTTTTTAAAGGTTATTATTTTATTCAGGCTTATTTATTGGCCAAAGAATATTCATTTTAATAAAATGGAGAAGCTTAATATAAGTGACCTCAAGACAATGACAAATATAACAACTTTTACATGCAAAGCTGAATGACTTCAGAACTGGACAGTACCCATGCGCTCAGCTTAAACAGCTTATGTTTATTTACAGTAAGCCATTTCCAACTGAATTTACATGAGATAGTCCACAAGATGTACATTTTGACAACTGTTTGTGTTTTTGAAAGTTCAGGTGCAAAGAGAACAGATTGCACAATGTCCTATGATTGCGCTGGTATAACATGACTCACCCTAATTCCAGGTCATCTTTTAACTACTGAAGCAAATTAAAAATGACAAATTTGGTCGAGCACCATGTTTGGACTATGTTTTCCTCTTTCATTCCAAATAAAATACACATGTAAAACATCTTCTATCTTATATCACACACTCTCTGTTGTCTGCAATGTCTCTTTCTGGCAACAAAAGCAGCCATTTCAAGTTTTTTTTAGCGGTTAAATAATATTAATATATTGAAACACTAAATGAATATTTATATATATAATAGTATGTTAAATAATATTTGTAAATCTGGTAAAGTGTGTGCAAAGGCATTTATATTTTTATGTTCTCACAATCAACATTGATTGGTTTCAGTGTGCTTTAATGCTCAAAATACTTCAATCTTATTATTCCGTCACAGCATTTTCTATTATAGAAGTTATTCATTTGTATTGTTAAAAACCTCAGAGTGCTGATCACTATAACCACTAAATTACTATAGGTGACACGGCGGCTCAGTGATTAGCACTGTCACCTCACAGCAAAAAAGTTGGTTCGAATTGGCAAATCTGTGTGGAGTTTGCATGTTCTCCCCTTGTTCATGTGGGTTTCCTCTGGGTGCTCCGGTTTGCCCCACAATCCAAAGACATGCACTATTGGTGAATTGAATAAACTAAATTGGCTGTAGTGTATGTGTGTGAATGAGTGTTTATGGATGTTTCCCAGTACTGGGTTGCAGCTGAAAGGGTGTTCGATGTGTAAACCATATGCTGGATAAATTGCCGGTTCATTCTGCTGTGGCGACCCCTGATGAATAAGGGGGGACTAAGCCAAAGGAAAATGAATGAATAAATAAATTGTTGTAATATTTGTTGTGTGCAGTTTGCCTTCTTGTAAAGTTGATTTTTATGCACATTGGTGCTTTAATGTACATTATACCTTGAGATATAATTATACAAATAATTTCAACTCCCTTGTAACCAACATAATAATCTGGACACAGTGTGTTTTTTAATAATGAACTGCTGACTGTACAATGTATACCAATTGTCATGTTAAGAACTTCATCTAATGTGTCTGTTAACCTTTTTTTTTTCTAGGGTGAGAATTTAGACTTTGCCATCTCCAAAGAGGAAGTAGTAGCGCTGATTGGTGAAGGGGTTTGCACTGTTAAAACTCTGACACATAATCACCTTTACTGTGAGCCTCCATCCCAGCAACCCCCCCTCTCCCTCAGGCATGGACGCAAGCGAGAGGGAGCTGAGGCCTTTCCAGAGTTTATAGTAAGCATGAACCTAAATCCCTCACAACACACAGTGATTGACCATGGGTAAAAAACCTGGCAGCTAAAGCATTAGCTGCTGCTCTATTGACACTGTAGACTCTATTTTAACGATCTAGGTGCAAAGTCTAAAACGCATGGTGCAAAAGCATTAACACTTTTGCTGTTTTAAGGATGGAAAAATATGCTTTGCATCCTGGCGCATGGACTAACAGCATTGTGCTTATTCTCTTAATGAGTTATGGGTTTGTTTTGAGCATAACATGCAATCTACCAATTAGAGTCTCATTTCCCATTCCCTTTAAGAGTCAGTTGCACTGCGCCATGACACATTCGCTATTTACATGGCAGACTTTAAATAGAAAAATTTAATGCTTCACAAAGCTAGAAACAGTTAAACAGATCATCTGCAGTGCGAGGATAAAGAATGAGTCTCCTCTATTAGGTCTCTTTACTCACTCTTTACTTTTACTCTTTACTTTACTCCTTTACTTTCATGGATAAGAAAACGGTGTTGTACGCACTCCACTAAAGACATCCATTAGCCTACATATTGAATTTCGCTTTATTAAGCGCAAAGATTTGTTTCAAAACTATTTCTAAATTCAGTTCTAATTTTCAGCAAATGAATAAATTAACAATAATAAGGAAATGTGGTCAAACAACTGAGTTACAGTTGAAGTCAGAATTATTAACCCCGCCTGAATTATTAGCCTCCTGTTTATTTTTTAAAATGTATAAAAATTCAAAGGGAGACTAATAATTCTGATTTCAACTGTATATATTTATCTGATAAATATTATGTTTAATTTGACTTTTTTTATAGCTCCATATTCTCTTATAGTATTTAAGATTTATCCAGTGAGCGACTCAACAAAACGAGCAAAAACCTTTTTTTAACCATTGTAATAATTTCATGCTATTTTTTCGTATGATAGACTTTATAGTGCTAAAAGTGCACAGTCATCATCTATTCTGTAACTTAATTGTTTGTAGTAGGTGTTGTATTGCACAAACTGGTATGTGATGTGTGTCTGTCTGTTTCCAGGTCCATTTGGGAAACCTGAACTTTTCGCTGGGACAAGTGCAGTATGATTCTCTCAGTCACTCCATCTTTCCTCTGGTGGCACAGATTGGGGTTGGAGCAGTTGCTTCTCTGGTCGCTCTTATTGTACTCATCATAGTGTTCATATACAGGTCCGTATATCGTTTTAATTTGAGATGATATGCTTTAGACAGTGCTGTGAAATAGTACTCTATAGAGAATGTGGTATTTTTCAAAAATGTGAAAGTGCAGTTATTTAATCAGAATTTCTAGATAAAAGATGTACATTTTGCTTTCATGTTCTCTCATTTCTGTTCCACCCAGGAGAAAAAGTAAACAGGCTCTGAGAGATTATAAAAAAGTTCAGATTCAGCTGGAGAATCTAGAGACCAGTGTGAGAGACCGCTGCAAAAAAGAGTTTACAGGTAATTTGTGTATATTTAAGATCAGACTTCTAATGATTTAAAAGGATTACAAACTAAATAAAGTTTTATTACAGTGTAAAAGTGCTGAGTTCCACAAAATCGATTGAACATAACACAATTAAAGAGTCACAAAACACCATAACACATTTTTTAAGATGTTGACAGTCGTATATGTGTCCCACTCTGCTATAAACACTATTAGGACACACACAGTTGAAGTCAGAATTATTAGTCTATATATATAATTTTTTTTCTTTTTTGAATATTTCCCAAATGATGTTTAACAGAGCAAGGAAATTTTCACAGTGCGTCTGATAATATTTTTTCCTTTGGAGAAAGTCTTATTTGTTTTATTTCGGCAAGAGTAAAAGCAGTTTTTAATTTTTTTAACTAATTTTAAGGTCAAAATGATTAGCCCCTTTAAGCTATATATTTTTTCCCCGATAGTCTACAGAACAAACAATCATTGTACAATAACTTGCCTAATTACCCTAACCTGCCTAGTTAACCTAATTAACCTAGTTAAGCCTTTAAATGTCACTTTAAGCTGTATAGAAGTGTCTTGAAAACTATTCAGTAAAATATTATTTACTGTCATCATGACAAAGATAAAAATAAATAAGTTATTATAAATGAGGTTTTAAAACTATTATGATTAGAAATGTGTTGAAAAACTCTTCGCTCAGTTAAACAGACACTGGGGAAAAAAATAAACGGGCTAATAATTCAGGGGGCTAATAATTCTGACTTCAACTGTATATTTCACAAAAAAGTGAAAATTGGTTATGACCGTGTTAGTAGTTTGAACAAAATAGATTTTGAGTGCACGTTATACAAGCTTTGCATTTGATGTTGGTAATTTACATTAAAAAACATCTGAACTTAAAAGTGTTTTTTTCATATGTTCTGGAATCTTTTTTCCTAATCTTACAGTGTATTTGCACTGGATATAATCAGTTCAGCATGACTAGAGACTATAGAATATATTAAAAGTAGTGATTCTGTCTACACTGAATGCACTCAAAAAATGATTTTTGCTGCTTGTTCAAACTTACTTATATTACATGAGTTAAAACAACACATTTCTTAAAGGGCCATGAAACCCCCCTGTCTCAGCAGGGCGTTTTCACACGTCTAGTTTGAAAAAAGTCAGGAAAGTGGGTGAGTCCAGCTTTGTTTAGGTGGGAGTGTTGAGTGGCGAAAGAGGGAAGGCTTTGCATGAAAAAGGGGAGTTTCATTATGTGCACACGCTGATTTTCACAGCAGCAACACAGACGCAGGGGAGATAGACAGTGATTTGGAGAGCAGCATTTACAGCTGAGCTGTGTGGAAGTGGACGATTTTCAGTCTACAATATTGTAGTGATATTACTGTAAACTTAGTAATTAAATCATTTTGACTAAGGTATGTCTTTAAAAACTGAAAGAGTACTACTGACGATACTAACTAATTTAGCCTCTTAATAAACACAAACAAAGAACATTAATCACACACTTAAATGACAAATCCAGATTTCACCATTTCCAAAAGCTTTCATGTAAAAAATGTTCCAAGCCAAATATTCAAACTTAATTGTTTTATGGTCAAACAACTCAAATTTGATAAAAATTATTAAGTTTAGCTAAATTGATTTGTGTTGGGACAACATGAAGGAATAGTGTGGAACTCTGCATTTTTTTCAGTGTGTGGTGCGATACGACAACAAATAATCGGATTTCTGGTATTTCCTTAAAAGGAACTATCATTTTGTTGTTATAATAATAGAAACAATAGGTTACAATAGTGTATTCCATTATTCAAAAGACCAAACATGCACCTGCTTCAGTTTTTTTTTTCATAGTGCTAAATAAAAAAATGATGCAATAAATATAATCTATTCGTGAAAAACAAAGTGTATTTAAACAGCAATGACTGCACAGAAACCAAACATGAAAAGGTGTAAATTCAAATAATAAAAAAGAAAGTGGGGGGCATTTTTACCAGTATTTGATAGGACATTAGGAGGACAGAAAATAAAGTGGGAGAGAGGGAAAGGGGGGCAGGATTGGGAAAGGTCCACAGGTCAGGATTCGAACTTGGGACCCCCTGGTGCACTATATGTTGGCACACTAACCACTTGGGTATCGGCACCTACCAAAAATTTGTATTTACACAAACCGCTTAAGCCTTTAACTGCCTGCTCTACCTAATGTCTGGTTGACCATATTTGACTGGTGTAAATAATGACTGTTAAGATCATTCAAACAATGATTTAAATAATGGCTTACACTCGCAGTATTGTTAGTATACAAAAAATCTAACTTTAATCCTCTTGCACTTCTACACTTGATTTTAGTTTTAATGTAAAAAAAAAAAAACAAGAAAACATGTTAAATGAGAATCTGAAATGTTTTATGGCATACTTCAAAAAATAAAGATGATTTAGTATTGAAAAATGTTTTATTTCGATTGTTTTTTAAGTAAATTGGTCTTACACTTCATATTTTTGATTATGGGATGTGTTGAAAAAAATGCATTAAGTGTTTTAACTAGTGACATTAGGAGTTAAGAAATGCAGTCCAAATTTTTTTTAACACTGAATTTTGAGCAGACACAGACCCACTTTAGGGTGTAAAGATGGCTCTAGTTCTCTTAGTTTCTCCAGTGTAAAGCAGACTTGTAATAATTGCACATCTGACTCTTAAACTTTCTCAGACCTGATGACTGAAATGATGGATGTGACGAGTGATCTTGTGGGATCAGGGATCCCTTTCTTGGAGTACCGCATGTATGCAGAGCGTATCTTTTTCCCCGGACACCGAGAGTCTCCGCTTCGCAGAGACCTGGATGTGCAGGAGTGTCGGCGGGCCACGGTGGAGCAGGGACTCATTCAGTTATCTAATCTCCTAAACAGCAAACTCTTCCTCACAAAGGTACCTGAAGTAATACTTTCTTCTTTTGTCATTTTTGATCCATTTTCTCCTAAAATTACCTATTACATTATTCCTAACAGAGATTTTGAGCTGTATCTAAAATCGCCCCATATACTTATTCACTATTCCTTATATTAGTCCGCTAATAGAGTCCACCTAAAGGAGTGAATTTAAACACTGAGGTGAATTTGTAGTAGCTGTAGTAGCTAGAAGCGGTAGTTGCTGTACACATTAAAGAATCTACAAATCATTTAAACAAAATGATCATAATCATCATAAAAACAGCATTACATGTACTTACTATAATATTAGTAGACAACCCTAAAACAAGCCTACATTATGCATCCCTATAGTAAAGACATGTTATTAATGAATATTTTCCCATACTCTGTACACACACAATGACAAAATAACTGAATTTACAAACAATTTAGACATTTTGAAAGTTTAGATGGAAAAAAAAAACATTTTTGGGGCACTATATGTTGGTGCACTAACCACTTGGCTGTGTATATATATATATACACACACACACACACAGTTGAAGTCATAATTATTAGCCCCCCTGTTTATTTTTTCCCCAATTTCTGTTTAGCGGAGAGCAGATTTTTTTTCAACACATTTCTAAACATAATAGTTTTAATAACTAATTTCTAATAACTGACTTATTTTCATCTTTGCCATGATCACAGTAAACAATATTTTACTAGATAGTTTTAAAGACACTTCTATACATCTTAAGTGACATTTAAAGGCTTAACTAGGTTAATTGGGTTAACTAGGCAGGTTAGGGTATATAGGCAAATTATTGTTTAGCAATGGTTTGTTCTGTAGTTAATCGAAAGAAATATAGTTTAAAGGGGCTGATAATTTTTACCTTAAAATGGTTCACAAAAATTAAAAACTGCTTTTATTCTTGCCAAAATAAAACAAAAAGACTTTCTCCAGAAGAAAAAATATTATCAGACATACTGTGAACATTTCCTTGCTCTGTTAAACATCATTAGGGAAATATTCAAAAAAGAAAAAAATTCAAAGGAGGCTAATAATTCTGACTTCAACTGTGTGTATATATATATATATATATATATATATATATATATATATATATATATATATATATATATATATATATATATATATATATATATATATATATACACCTTATATTAAATTCAGTGGTGGAAAGAGTACTGAAAAATCATACTTAAGTAAAGGTACCATTTACTTGCCTAAAAATGTAGTGCAAGTAGAGTAAAAGTATCTGTTGTAAATATTACTCAAAGTATGAGTAAAAAGTAGACCTTTCAAAAGTACTCAAGAGTAGTGAGTAATGATTATTATGCTGTAAAAAGCTGATGCGTTAACATGTAATTTGTGGATGTGTGTAAACGTAGCATTCTGTAGTGCATTTAGTTATTGCCTAGCAGGCACACAACATCATAAGACGTTAATATTAGGTTAGATTTAGGTCGTGATGTCAGGTGACCAAAATGGACAACGTTATTTTGATGTCCAATAACGACGTCAAATGATGTTGATATTTGGTTGATTTTAGGTTGTGTTGGAAAGTGACCAAAATCCAACGTCGAGCCAACATCTTAAACCAACGTCATGTTGACATCAAATAGTGACATTTATTCATCAGGTATGGCAACCATAATCCAACCTTTGATAGATGTCATAGTGGTAATGTCCACACAACGTCAAGCTGTAACATCATTAGATGTTGATGGTTGGTTGATTTTAGGTTGGATGTTTACCACTGACGTCGGCCTGACGTTGAGTTCTGATGTCAACCTGATTTTATTTCCAAACAAAATGCAACGTCCCCTCGATGTTGGGGTACACCATCAATCTTACAGTAAACCTTCTCATCAGTGACGTGCATCTAAACAGTCTCTGGGTCAATGCGTGTAAAGATTTTAGACATCTTCTTGGACACTTTTAATGCTTCCAAACAGTTTGCTGCATGTCTTGAGGTAGTTCATTATGATGCGATTTACCTTCTATGTGCAATTTGATTAGACAGGAACCACAGGACTGATTATTCTAGACAAGAAAAAATAATGTAGTGACTGCAGGTTGAAGGAAATTAGTGGAGTAAAAGTACCAATACAGCTGTAAAAATCTAATCAAGGGAAAGTAAAAGTACACATTTTTAAAACTACTTCGTTTATTACAATTTCTGAGAAAAACTACTTAATTACAGTAATTTGAGTATTTGTAATTTGTTACTTTACACCACTGATTAAATTATTGTCAAACTCAAGTAAACATCCCTGCTCGATAATTTAGCAGCAGTCAGCACAAAGTAGTTCTTATACCTATTTGATTTACTCATCAAAATCGTTTCCCTGAGGGTAACATGTTAACCTTTTACTCATTGAAATATTACTGGGGAAAACGCTGGAGGTTATTATAAAACTTTTGAATTTTATGACTTTACTGTATGAACTTTTAGCATCAGATAAAGGGTTTAAACAAAAAAAGGAAGATTGAAAGAAATGTCTTTCTTTTAAAACAATTTTTTAGCACTCCGAATAACACATAATCTGTGTTTCCTTGTTGCATGTTACGTTTGCACCTTTTATTATAGTTTATTTACTTTATCCTTAAAACAATTCTCTAACCTCATTTAATGAGATCTTATTTCACCTTTTGATATCCATTCTCTCTTGTAGTTTATTCACACTCTTGAGAGCCAGAGGACATTTTCACCCAGAGACAGAGGATATGTGGCTTCTTTGCTCACTGTGGCTCTTCACAGTAAGCTGGAGTACTTCACTGACATCCTCAAAACATTGCTGAATGATCTGGTGGAGCAGTACATCGCCAAGAACCCTAAACTTATGCTCCGGAGGTAAGAGTAATGCAACAGTTTATTAATATTCACTGTTCTTTTACAATCACTATGATTGAGGCTATAATTCTCTTCTCAGAACTGAGACGGTAGTGGAAAAGCTCCTGACTAACTGGATATCCATCTGCCTATATGGCTTCTTAAGGGTACGTATGAAAATGGCTAAGATTGTATTATTCGTAATGTCTGGGTGGGTTTAACAAAAATAAAATGAGATGATCTGTGGATGGGGTTTAAAAGTAATAAGCATGTATGTAAAACTGTGGTCCAAGATTGTACAGTTGATGTCAAAATTATATTAGCTCTCCTGTGAAATTTTTATTTAAATATTTTCCAAGTGATTTTTAACAGAGCGAGGACGTTTCACAATTAGACGTTTTCCTAAAATGTTTTTTTTCTGAGGAGGAGAGTATTTTTATTGATTTGGTTTTTTTTATTATTATTATTTTTTTTAAGTTTGGCTGGAATAAAAATTTTTAAATTCAATATTATTAACCCCTTAAGACTTTTTTTTATACCTACGGAACAAACCAGTGTCCAATGACTTGCCTAGTTAACATAATAATCTAGTTAAGTCTTTAAATTTCAAGTTAAATACTAGTATCTTGCAAAATAAGTGAATTTAAAATAGAAAATGTTATGCCCTGTCTGTCAACATGGCAAAGACGGAATAAATTTGGGGAGGGCGGAGCACAAAGTAACACATTTTGATTTTGGCCAAATAATGAACAAAGTAATGGAGTAAGACAAATAATTTTTTCATCAACAACACGCAAACCTTTCCTACAAATGAGCATTGAAAGTATGATCGCCGGACCTGTGGTTTATGTGCAGTATTGACAAAAGTGCCAGGAGTAAAAATTACTATTTACCATTTACCCCACCTGTGGGGCAAGTTGTAACAGACAGAGGGTTAGTTGTAACGAGTTTAAAAAGTCAGATTTCACACAATTAGTTTAAATTCAGTTTACTTTAAAGGAATATTTCCTCAGTACTTAACAAATTTTTTTTATTGTACATAGCACAGTATGTTTTTTTATTTATCTATGGGATAAACACATTTGGATTTATTTGCATTATTATTCATTTTTATACAAAGCATTTATTTGCATTATTAGCAATAAAATAGATTTTTTCTATTAAAATATAGTGTCTATTTTAAAACATTTTTATTTAAAGTTCTCAACTCACCCCGCTGTGTCATGTTTTCCTCAAAACTGACTAGCAGTCACTGTGTTTTTTTACACCTTTCAAAATGGTTCCATCTTTTAGCCTAAAAGATGATGATCACAACAATAAAAGATTTTACGTACATACTTTCACAGATTTTTTTTAAATACAAAAAATATTGAGTATAATAAAAAATACTTTTAATGCTGAAAAAAAGTTTTCTCCTGTGTTTCTCATCCAAATTTCACCAAACTTTTTTGATAATTGGCAGGAAGACGTCTGCTGATACTGGTGAAAACCTCGGAAGCATGCCATGGTTAGCCCTGAGCAAATACCTTAAAACTCAATGTTACATTTTATCCCACGTTACGTTGTGCCCCGCACTCCCCTAGTTATTAGAATTTAGTTATTAAAACTATTATGTTTTAAAAATGTGTTGAAGAAAATCTCTCTCCATTTAGCAACAATTGGGAAATATTTTAAAAAGAATTTAAATATCACATGAGGGCTAATAACTTCAACTATAAGTAATCTCCGGAAACTCACCTCAACTCAAGTAGAGTGCACAATATTGTGGCTAAAAATTTTAAATAAAATAGTGCTACATATTACAATAGTGCAATAGTGTCTATTGGATGAGATGTTTAATCGAGATCCTGACTCCTGACTGGTCATTAAAAATCCCATGGCACTTCTCCTAAAGAGTGTCCTGGCTAAATTCCCTCAATTGGCCCTTACCCATCATGGCCTCTCAATCATCCCCATCCACAGAATTGTCTCTCCGTCTATAGCTGGTGTGTGGTGATGCACTAGAGCTGTTGTCCTGTGGCTGCCGTTGCATCATCAGGGTGTATGAGCGGGGTCTTAAAAAGTGTTTAAAGTTGATAAATCATTTATGAGAAAATTAAGGCCCTTAAAAGGTATTTAAAAAGTCTTAATTGCGTTTTTACAAGGTCTTAATTTTTGTTCAAGTATTGTCCAGAAAAAAAATGTCTTAATGTTAACAACGGCGTGCTCTTCCGGGTGATATCACGTAATTTGCGACAAAGTGGGAAGGTGATGTGATACTCTCCACATCTAGCGAAACTGACGCCAAAGTGGAAAAATGTAAGTTTGCGTACTCATGGTTGGAGAAAGAGGAGTTTAAACAATGGCTAAAACCTGTCGCTGAAAACAACCACGTAGTTTATTCTTTCAAGGTTTGTTTCTTCTGAGCTTATTTGAATTCTGTTGCATGGTTGGGCTCCATTTATTTATTTAACTACAACTGTTTATTAACAACTGTTTAATGAGTTAAAGGTTTGATTATGATTAGAACTTGAAGTTGCGATGAGGTCTTCAAATTTTCTGAGAAGCTCTTTAAAAAGTCTTAAAAGGGTATTAAAATTATCTTTAGGATTCCTGCATCTACCCTGATCATCCAAGTGGATGCTGGAGAGACCCCTCCACCCATGATTGTAAAGCGATTTGGGTGTATAGCCATACACAATAAATGCACTATATGAATACACATTACATTATATAGTACAGACTTGACTGAAAACCAAGAATGTCCTTTTGTCATTACTGATTTTGGCTTTTTTAACTGAATAGATTTGTGACGTGTTGTGCAAATGCCATGTCTTATTGTGATTGTATTTCTGCTCTCTGTGTTCAGCATTCAGCTGGTGAGCCTCTGTACATGCTCTTCAGAGCCATTAAACACCAGGTGGATAAAGGACCTGTGGATGCAGTGACTGGCAAAGCCAAATACACCTTAAATGATAACCGCTTGCTGAGAGAGGATCTGGAGTACCGCACTCTGGTTAGCCTTTTTTTAAGCAAATCTTTTTGTTATACAGTTTTTGTGCATTAGTCTAACTAGGTAACAGAGTATACCAACAAACCACTGTTAAAAACAAAACAAAACTCAATCTTTGTGGCACTTAATGCCAAAATGCTATGTATCCTTGTTTCAATGTGATTACACAAGTAAAGTAATATTATAAGCTAATTAATAAAGTGTGGACATGTTCATACTGAAAATGTGTGCATAGAATAGAAAAAGAATGACTATTTGATTCATGAACAAACTTCGTGATGTTTTAAAGAACAAGTCCTCAGCCCTGAGGTTTTTGCCTAAAAATTATAATCTCATCTCATGTAATCAATTTATTAGTGTTTACCCTAGGCTTATGTTATTCAGTGTCCAAAGCTGCTTAGTTCTGTAGCTCTCTATAGTATAGTTTTCAGTATATTGGTCTATACAATCACTATAATGGTGGTGGAGTGGGTAGCACTGTCACCTCACAGCAAGAATGTCACTGGTTTGAGCCTCGGCTGGGTCACATTTCTGTGTGGAGTTTGCATGTTCTCCCTGTGTTCGCGTGGATTTCCTCCAGGTGCTCCGGTTTCCCCTACAAGTCCAAGACACACGGTATAGGTGAATTGGTCAAGCAAAATTGTCTGTAATGTATGAGTGTGAATGAGAGTGTATGGGTGTTTTCCCAGCGATGGGTTGCATTTGGAAGGGCATCTACTGCATAAAAGATATGCTGGATAAGTTGGTGGTTCATTCCGCTGTGGCGACCCCTGATTAATGAAGGGACTAAGCCGAAAAGAAAATGAATGAATGAATGAACAATCACTATATTTTGCTTATTCTTTAGTGATGTCTTATTGTTGTTATATTTTATTTATGTTTTATTAAATCTGCCATGAAAACAAGCTATGAAATCCAAAGTGTAAATGTGTATATTTAAATTTAAAATAAGGTGAAAATACAGTTGAAGTCATAATTATTAACCCCCCTGTTATGTTTCCCTAATTTCTGTTTAACGGAGATAAGATTTTTTCAACACATTTCTAACATAATAGTTTTAATAACTCATTTCTAATAACTGATTTCTTTTATCTTTGCCATGATGACAGTAAAAAATATTTTACTACTTATATTTCAAGACACTTTTGTACAGCTTAAAGTGACATTTACAGGCTTAACTAGATTAATTAGGTTAACTAGGCAGGTTAGGGTAATTAGGCAAGTTATTGTATAATGATGGTTTGTTCTGTAGACTTTAGAAAAAATATAGCTTTAAGGGGCTAATAATTTTGACCTTAAAATGGTGTTAAAAAAATTCAAAACTGCTTTTATTCTCGCCGAAAATAAACAAATAAGACTTTCTATAGAAGAAAAAATATTATCAGACATACTGTGAAAATGTCCTTGCTCTGTTTAACATCATTTGGGAAATATTTAAAAAAAAAAATCAAAGGGGGCGGGGTAATAATTCTGACTTTAAGTGAATATTTATGATTACATTTAAATATTAATGAAAAACCCTCATGCCTTATGTGCTGTTGACATATTTGCATTAATTTTTATATTTTTATATAATTTTATATTTTATGTAAAAATGGGTAGTATAATAGAAATAGTTTGGGTTTTGTTTTTAATTGTAGGCTTTAATATAATAGTAATGTACAAGTAACCAAAATTCCATTATATAGATTTAACATTGTTCTCACTTTTCTCTGAATCTGAAAGAAACAACAGCCAATAGGAAAGTAAATATGTCAGCTATTCTAGTGTCATTTCTTAATTAGGATTGATCTCAGATTTGTCTGTTTGCATTTAGATCCTTTAAAAAACATTGTAACACTTCTAAATATGCATTTAACTTTATTGAATAATGACTCAATTATAGAGCTAGTGTTTCTTCCTATACTGATAAGGTAAATGTGAATGAATTGATAAACTTCCAGTGAACGGTTATTGTGACTTTTTTTTCCATTTATACGGGTCCTTTTACAGAATCGATGTTGTAATGTAATTAAAATATAATCAGTTTAAATAAACGTTGGCATTCAATTAGTTGCTCAAGCGTAAAACAAGTTGAAAAGCCGTTAACATGCACCATTGAAGCTCCATTGAATATACTGGGGTAAAATAAATGTTCATATTTTAAACACATGGCGGGGAAAAATGTAATTAATGCAATGCTTCTTGTACAATCTCACTCAGGCAGTGGGGATCGCTGGTTTTTAAAGAAAACAGACCTTAAACACGCAGATTTTGTAATAGGATACAGTTCATCGGAAGTGCTTGACCCAGGATACTGACAAATTAAAAGTCTTTCCGCATATACCCCATTGTGTTTTACTAAAGTCCCTTTAAGGCAGGTCATTTCACTTGGCGTCCATCTTTGAAATGCTTCTCAGGCAGTAGGCTCTGGAATTCTGTTTGAATTCAATTTAAATTTTCCAAAACTGTTTGCCAAGCTCACGATTAAATTTCATATTTGGATTCACCAAATAAATTAACAACAACAGTCTCTTTAGTTTTATTCTAAATGATCGAATCACACAAAATCTGCAGAAACTAAAAACACACGTTTGGTCCAAGTCCCTCCCCCTGGAGAATTGCCAGTGTAAAGAGATTGATGATTGACTCCACCTAAAAGGCGGGGTTTCATTTACCATATTGACCATTACACTTTTCAAAACTATACTGATGGGCTCCTCTACTAAAAGCTGGGGCTCCATTCACCATATTGACCATTACACTTTTCAAAACTGTACAAGTGACATGTCTTGTGTCTTCTATAGTCTTTGGTTTTACCAAAGTGCTTAGAATGACCAAGAGGTGATACTCAATAGAACGTTCCATTGCAACAGCAGCGCCCAGCAAGAGCCCCAGATTCTGAAATTTTGGAGTGAAAGCGATCGGCTATCTATTGGATCTTATTACTGTCGCGATGGCAAGCAGCTGCTTTGTTTTTTATTTATTTATTTAAATTGTGCATTAAAGCTGAGATACAACCTGAAAGATGCCAATACAATACTTACTATCACAATCATCAGCACTTTTAATAGTTTATTTTACAGACTTATAATTATGCTGTTGTTCTATTGGAATTTTCATTCCAAAATGGCCGCCGCTCTATCTAGTGTCCCAAATTGCACTAGAGTGTCGCCTTTTGGTGATTCTATGGTTTTTGGTTTTATTTAACAAAGAGTAGATTGATTAAAAATTAAAATTTGCACTTAATCGAATCCTGTGTCATCCGAAGTCAAGTTGGATTTGCCAATAAACAGAGCACTCACAAATTTGTTTTTGCTTGTATAAAAAAAGTACTCTTTCACTTTATTCTTTTTTATTCTTTCTCTCTTTAGACGGTGAACGTTCTGATGCAGGGAATAGGCATGAATGAGGCTCAGCCGGTTGCTGCTAAAGTTTTAGATTGTGACACTATAACCCAAGTGAAGGAGAAGATTCTAGACCAGGTGTACAAGGGCACCTCATTCTCTCATCGACCACATACCGACTCTGTAGACCTGGGTGAGAACAACCATTCATGTCTGCTCTTGCTCTCGCATATTAGCTATATCCTGCTTTTATTCTTTTATTCATCGTTTCTTTTCAATTTTTTCAGAATGGCGCTCTGGTGTAGCTGGTCATCTAATCTGTCAGATGAAGATCTAACATCTGTGGTTCAGGGCAACTGGAAACGTCTCAACACGCTCCAGCATTATAAGGTACAAACACAATCTTTGAAACGCACTGTGCTATTCAATATTGACGCCAAGTTTTTTCTTTACAAGCACTGTTACAATGTATATGTTACATACAAATGAACCTGCAGTCAGACTAGAGTTTGAGCTTGCGAAATCTGTACTACGGTGCTACGAAAGGGGGGTGGGATTAAATAAGATATTTAGACATATAAAAAGTGAGCGATTGCTCTATATTTTAAATTCTGTCCAGAGAGGTCATGTTTTGATCCTCGATTGGTCTCATGCAGTCAAGTGATGCGATTTCGCAGGTCAGAGTTCACCAAGCTTGAACTTTGCAATGCAGCAAACTGCGAAACTGCGTTTCCGATCTGCCGCATTCGCCGTGCTTATGTATGGAGGTCTATGGGGAGAAAAGTCCAGTATGACTGCAGCTTAAGTATGCAAATAAACTTAAAGGAACACCCCACCTTTCTTTTGAAAAGGGCTCATTTTACAAATCTCTTAGAGTTTAACAGTTGACTTGAACCATTTTTGAATCCATTCAGCTGATTTCTTGTTCTGGCAGGGTCACTTTTAGCTTAGCTTAGCATAATGAATTGAATCAGATTTGACCATTAGCTTTTTGTTACAAAAAAAAGTTTTGATGATTTTTCTATTTAAAGCTCAAGTCCTCTGTGGTTACATTGTATAATAAATGATGACAACTATTTTCTACTATTTTTCTTACTGTTTTCTAGGCCAATATTGCAAGTCAAAATTGCTAGTCATATTGCTATATTTTTATTTTGGCGTAACAGTCAAAAAACTCTGCTGCTGTACCATATCTGCACCAGGTGGAATTATGTTATGCAGTGCATGACGATGGGCTACTTTCAGAGGGCTGAGAAATGAGCTGAAGGGATTAAAAAATAGTGCAAGTCAACTGTTAGGAGGCTTGTAAAATGTCCCTTTAAAGCATAGGTCTCAACTCAATTCCTGGAGGGGCCGCAGCTCTCCACAGTTTTGCTCCACCCTAATCAAACACAGCTGATCTAGTCGTGTCTGGTAGCCTTGAACACCTTGATTAGTTGGATCAGCTGTGTTGGATTAGGGTTGCCGCAAAACTGTGCAGAGCTGCGGCCCTTCAGGAACTGAGTTTGAGACCTATGCTTTAAGGGGTAAGTTACCCTAAAATTGAAAATTCTGTATTAGTTGTTCACTTTCATGTTCTTTCAATGAGATTTCGTTATCTTCAGAACACAAATAAAATATTTTTGATGAAATCCTAGCACTCTCTCATCTTCCAAAGGACTGCAATAGTTCCAATGTTTAATGTCCAGAAAAGGAACCAAAAACAATGTCAAAGCATTCCATGCCACTTCAGGGGTTCAAGTGTAATCATACAAAAATCCAAAAAACATTTTTGTGTGCCAACATTTTTTAAATACCACTCTGTTTGCCCATATCTTCTCTCTCAGGTCAGGGTGCACATTTACTATAGGTTATACAACATATCAATTCATCATTAGACATCATTAGCGTCAGCAGCAGAAAACGCAAGTATGGTATTTATAGTAAAGGCGTACATTGATCTGATATGGAAGACGTTGGCAAACAAAATGGTTCTTACAATTTTTGAACTGAAAGAGTCACAGAAAATGTGTTTGAAGGTGCGGGGCATTTACCATAGCTCAGAATTTTCCAAGTGTAGTCCAATAAATTCTATAGAAATCTACTCAATGTTGTATGAAATCTAAAAACAAAACAATGCATATAATTCCTGTCATGAATTCTGTTTGGATGCACAGGCTAATAGGTCCAGTTCAGTCTGTAGTGTGTTTTCACTAAGAAACCTGAAGAAAGAGTCCAAGTAATTGGCAACCCTATAGTATAGAATGTGCCAATAAAGACACAAGCCATTGGAGTCCAATGTCTGCTTGATTCAGAACATAAAAAAAAATTTAAAAAGTGCTGGTTAAATCTAAATGTAAGTTTTAATTCATTACCATGCTAAATCTCTCAGAGATGTCATGACAGAAATATGGAAAATATAAAGAATTTATTAAACTTAGAACATATTCACATATTATTTGATTAATAAGATTATTTTAAAATCAAATTGAATTTATTTGGGTATTGAATTCATCAAACTCACTCACTTTCCTACAGCCTAATGCCTGATTATCAGGGATTGCCACAGTGGAATGAACTGGCAATTAATTGATCAAACTCTCACTATATATTCATAGCTCTCATCCTATTAATTAGTCAGTTTGTAACATTTTTGTAAAATTCATTACATTTATTTGTAGATCAAAATCCATTGAATTTTACAATTTAAACCCATTATATTTTTAATGGACTTGGACCCAACCAATACAATAAGTGACTAGGCGTATGGACAAAACAGGAGTGCAAATGTGCGTATGCCACTTCCCACTCAAAAGTTGTAAAAAAATTAAAAAATTAACATGATGGGAAAATGTGCGCAACATATTAACTTGCATATATTCTTCATTGAACCACTTTAAATCTTCATATGAGCCATAATCATTAATAAATAAATTCTAATTTGTTTTGGTGTAGATTCACTTTAAGGAATGTTTCCTTGCTAATTGTATAAATCAAACCCAGTTGTATGTTGTATTGCTGTAAACAGAGATGAATAAAAACTAATGCTAGTTAATTAATGTTGTAAAGTGTTACCAAGAATAGTTTTTCACTTTTTTTCTTCGCATATTTTTGGATTTTAGGTTCCAGATGGTGCAACTGTTGCTTTAGTGCCACGCCACAGCAAACACATTCACCATGATACCCACGATTACATCGCCGGGGAGAGTAAGTAAAATGACTGTGTATAGTGTTCATGTTCACATACACACAACACACAATCGTTTAGATTAATTTTGAAACATTTAAGCTACAAATGGAAGGCTCTGGTGATAACTAATAGTACACTCCCTTTGATGAAGGTACAATATTGTACCTGCAGGTTTTATAAACACAGGTACATTTTGCTTTCCCAAGTACAAATCATGTCCTTAAAGGTACAAACTACAATGTTATAAATTTGTTTCTTTGTCTTAAGGTACAGTCCTCTTCCGTAAAAAGTACTGCCCCAGTGACAAGGTTTTGTACCTTCTTTGGTACAACATTGTAGCTTTTTTTCTGAGAGTGTATAGCAATAATTTGAATACACATAACTAGAGTAATATACAAGACTCCATAAACAAACAAAAAAGAAATTTGTGAAAAGATTGTCCATTAATTAATATAGTCTATATCTAACATTCAGTTCAACAGATTATCAGTGGTGTGTCAAGATGAGAATCATATAATCTATAACTATGTTAAGACATGCTAGGAACACAATGAAACCTGAAACATTGTGCTAAAAATGCTATGCAGTGTGGTAAGATATGTTAGAAACTTGGTAGCATACATTACATCAAGCAGCTGCACAGTAACCAGGCAATATTTCAGAGCATCATAGCAACACATATGAAAATGAATGAATGCTAAATAAAAACAAACAACACATTTTCTCCGTTTTCCACACTTGGAGAATAAGTACTGCATGAAATCTAAATTTACAATGTTTATTTTGCTAGCACACAATGGTAGTTTTAAGGTGAACGATTAATCTGTGCAAGTTAAAACTTTCATTCAAAAGCATTCAAAATCTAACCATTCTTTGTAATGTAGTGTTTCTCTGATGACATTAGTTTGATGATGTAGGTGAAACATGCTTAGCCACCCTAACGTTAGTTTGCCGCAAGTGAAAAAGAATGAGTGCGGTGATGGAAATTTTTTACACTGATGATCATATATTGATGATTGATAATTATATATCGATATTATAAGTTGATTAAGGTTTTGCTAAAGTAAAGATTAAATGCTTTATAATCATTGAGCTATCGAATGTAATCTACTGATTGTTTAACAGTTAAGGAGCTGTAGAGAAATTCTTACCTAAATCATTTGATGTGTCCCAATTTGCATTCTATACTACGCCCTAAAAGTATGTACTTTTTTGTGAAGGAAAATATACCTTTGAGTGTGTAACAGAAGAGTATGCAAGCTTTGGGACACATACTACTGCCTCATTCACAGATCGTGTTTGCTTAGTTATAATCCCTGTCAATCATCCACATTTCTGTCATATTTAATTTCCTACCTTATTGGAGAAGTAGCAGTAGGTTAATCTCCCTTTCACAAGTTTTTTCATGCAGAGAAATCTCCTCAAGGTCTTTGGATAATTATGCATTCAGACGTTAATGTCCAAACACATCTTTATACAAGTTCACATTGTTGTTGCAGATTAATATAATACGGAAAACATGATTTAAATATTTTCCAGTTGGCTAGATATTAATTAACAGTCATACAAACATCTTTACAGAAGCCTCTCTACTTTAAAGGTTGGTCTCGAGCGGTCCACATTGTTTGTTGTTTATTTACACTTTCACCTGCGTATTTAGTTAGAATCAAATTCACATTCAACGCGCAATGTATTGGGGGCAATATCAGCGGTTAGAGTATGGACACTAATATGCTTACGGTTTTTACCAGATATAGTAAACCATCCAGGAACTTTTGGCATACTATTTTCAACATACTATGATTTGGAACATGCTTATTCTATTTTCAAATACTATTTAGGACAGATATGTGAATTGGGATGCAGCATTTGTCTTTAAAAATGCTTGTGAGCCTATGCTTGGAATTATTTTGCTCACAGAGGCTGTCTGTTTTTAAACAGATCATTCTCCGGAGAATAAAGCACTTAAAAAAACAAACTTATTCTGACTTATTTTAATTTCGGTCTTCACATAAAAATGTATTCCTTGTGAATAGGAAGAAACTAATTTGCCATTACAGTGCAAAATTAAACCCCACCACCTACTCAATATTCCATTTCAGTTGGAAATTTGTGTTACTGTAAAGCTGCTATTACTTAAAGACACTTATCATTTTTTAAAACCAACTACACGTAAATAGAGATTACATTTGAAATAAATAATTGAAGCAGTACGTTTTATATGTGTAGCTAGCCTTTTTTTGTGTTCTGCGTTCATCTCTTGAATATATTGCTTCATTTGAACCGCTTGAATTTTGACTATGCAGAGACGCCCATGCTGGAGGATGCAGATGAAGGAGGAGTGAGGCTGTGGCATCTGGTGAAGGCCAGCGAGGAGCCAGAGTTACCCAAACACAGACGAGGGAGTTTAAAAGAACGAGAACGAGCCAAGACCATTCCAGAGATTTATCTCACGCGACTCCTGTCAATGAAGGTGTCCTGACAAATGCACATTCACAAAGCCTATAGATACAGACATACAAAGAAGCCAAACTCATATCAGTCATGTTCCTCTTTTTCCTAATTCTAATTCTAAGTTGCTAATTCTAAAAATAAATAATAAATATACACCCAGGGTATAAATTTAACATTTGCCAAGCATAAATCACTAGAATTTCATAAAACAGGTAGAGAAATGATGCAAGAGTCTTGCATCTTGGCACCCCTTTTACCCCTGATGAGTTTGCATCCCTGCAAACAGTTGCAATTAAACAAGTGTTGTAACCTGATGAAATTTTTAAGGAGTCAATTTAAATGTGCAGCAATATAAATGTATTGTTGTTATATAAAAGAATATATTCTTGTTTAATTAATGATAACTATATGTATGACATATTTTTACGTTAATTAGTATTATAGAAATGTATCTTTAGTCATCCATTTAAACCTTATGTGCTGTTGGGGAGGTTTTCATCCTCTCTGCGTTAATTTGAGTCTTAATTTGGCCATAACCATTTCTGTGTTTCAGCTAGCAGAATGATTTTTGGTGACAAATCTATTTTGACACTATTTTCAGAAAATGCTTTGAATTGAAAAAAAACAACAATACACTTTGGGGAATTTACTATCCTTTTGTTATGTTTAGGATGAAAACATCCACCAAATTAAACTGCTGTAAAACTGCATCAGATCAATAATCAACCTCAGTCCTAATCAAAACTACTAAATGTTTTTAAAAGTAAGGGATTTTAACTCTTTAAGTGGCAAATTCATAAATGATTTGACTGATTTCGGTGGGGGAAAAAGCAATAAAGGATGTATTTTTAAAATAAAAAGTAATTGTGGACTGGATTTTTTAACCTTTTATCAAAGTCTTGGACATGTGAAACAACATTGCCTTTGATGCTTTGTTTTTGATTCATATTATTTTTCTCTCTCTAATTTACTGTTGGTGGTTGTTTTTTTCCCTATTGACTTTCATTATAAACACATCTTTTGGTTACAAATCCATGTTGGAAGAGGTCATATTTGTCATTTTTACTGTTGCTCATCCAGTTGGCATTAACACTTTAGATAGGCCTGTGCAAAAAAAAGCTTAGTTGCTGAATTTTATATGTAGGATAACAGCAAAGTAAAGTTGTGTGTCTGTGAGTGTTTAAAACTGACCTTTACACACTTACCTTGATGTGTCTGAGTAAATCAAAGTATGCATCTCAGCTCTCAGAACTACATGGAATAAATAAAACAAAGACTGTGTATTTATGTACCATTAAATGTGGTTATAATGGAAGTCAGTGGAGCAAAAACAGTAAACAGTAACAGTAAATTATGGAGAAAAAACTTTTTTATCTAATCAAAATCTAATCATGAATGGCATCAAAGCCAATGTTGTTACTAATCTTTCACATGTCCAAGACTGTGATAAAAGGTTAAAAAAATCCAGTCCACAAATACTTTTTTATATTGAAAATACATCGTAATACGTAAAATACATAATTACGTATAACGCATATAAACGCATAACATTTAGTAGTTTTGATCAGGACTGAGGTTGATTAACAGATTTATGCAAAAAAAAAAACTGAAAAAAAAAAAATTTTATATGATGCATTTTACAGTAGTTAATTCACTTGATGTTTTTATCCCTAACATAACAAAGGTTAGTAAATTTGAACAATGCACAAGGGTTAGTCTGTTGTTTTATTCATTCATTCATTTTCTTTTCGGCTTAGTCCCTTTATTAATCAGGGGTCGCCACAGTGCAATAAACCGCCAACTTATCCAGCATATGTTTTATAAAGCGGATACCCTTCCAGCCGCAACCCAACACTGGGAAACACCCATACACTCTTGCACACACTAACATACACTACAGACAATTTAGCTTACCCAATTCACTTATAGCGCATGTCTTTGAACCCATGCAAACACGGGGAGAAAATGCAAAGTCCACAAAGAAATGCCAAGCGACCGAGCTGAGGCTCGAACCAGCGACCTTCTTGCTGTGAGGCGATTGTGCTACTGTCATTTTATATTATTATTAATAATAATACACTAGAGAATAATTATAATACATAATTTGCTCTGGCTGTTTTGAAATAATGAAATAAATCACATTTCTGTTGTTGGTTAAAATTATTTAAGGCCAATAAATGTTAGTCACCGGCAATTAAATAAATCTTACTTTTAGGCCCTACAATTCTATGTTAACATGCTTCTTTTTGGTTTTTATAGGGTACACTGCAGAAGTTTGTGGATGATCTGTTCACAGTTATTCTAAGCACTAGTCGACCGGTTCCTCTGGCAATCAAATATTTCTTTGACTTGCTGGATGATCAGGCAGTCCGCCATGGCATTTCAGACTCTGAGACCATTCACATCTGGAAAACCAACAGGTACTCACAAATTAATCAATGCTTAACATTTTAAGATTCAGTCTTTGTACAACATTTTATTATCATTCACAAAATGACATATCTGCAACGTTCCAGTACCTTAATCACCTATTAATACACAATATGCAATAACAATCTGTCTCTCTGTTAAGCCTTTAATGCGTAAAATCATACCATAGCAGTGTGATCAGTCTTGGCTGGTCTCTGGAACATACGATCACACCAGTGTGATTAAAAATATTCAGTGCGTCACATGATCAGCTGCTAAAATCAAATCTGCTTTCCTGCGATGGCTCATATTTAAAAATCACAATTTATCAGTAAAACGAAAATATAAAACGAAAAAAGTACTTTATATTAAATACAAATCTGGTATATTTTAATGGCTGTAACAGTATAAGCTGTTTGGTGGGAAAAAATGGGCTACGGGTCGGACTCTGGCCAAAAATTTTGATGAGCTGGTGGACAAGGGCCGGTCTACAGCCGGTCTGTCATTCACACACTATTGATTTTTGGTTTGATTTTTATAGAAAATGGGGAAAAAACACTTTAATATGTTGTGCATTTTATTAGACTGGACAGAGTGGGATTTAAAAAGTGCTGCTTCTTCTCCACATGATCATGACTAGACGAACTGGATGTGGTTGACTGTTGCATAATAAAAGCACCACTGCTTTTGTGCCACTCACTCTCGTCTCTCATCAGCAATTGCTTCAGCCATCTAGTTTCACTTTAAGGGCTTTCAGTCTTACTCCGCTTCATACAACCATGATAATAAGTTTAGAATAGTTTAGCTCATTCATGAACATGCTTTCTGCCCCGTAAGATGTAATGAAGATGAAAACTCCCATGATTCCACTCTCAATGTCAAACTGGAAATGAAGAGTTCAGCCAAAACTCTCTAAATCCATCTGACCTCTTTTCTTTTAAATGAGCATTTTCTATCAGGCTCCTCTGATTAGGTTCAGAAGTTTCATTTTATATGTAATGATAAGGTTATTAGCTAGTAAATAAAATAACTTTTTTTTAAAAAAATATCACTTTAGACAATTCTTTGGTATTTAACAAGGTAAATTTTCTTTTGTGTCAAAACCAGCTAAATCCACTTGTGATTTTTTTTTTTTGCAAAAACCTCAAAATCCATCTATTGGGACAAGACTGGGAAAGTGATTGGGAAAATCACTAAAGATGCAATTAGAAATTAAAGCTGCAAGCAGCGATGATAGGGACCTCGCACCCGGGCTCACCGCCGCCCGGCGGCCGTAGGATGACAGAGAACCGCGAACAATAATAATTTAGGCCGATACATAAAAAAATCTGAGAAAATCACAGATTTATGCCAAACTTGCTCCCGTCAGCTGGTGGCGCTATGACTGTGACTCAATATTTTCATGTAGATGTCTTCAGGAGAGGATTTTAATCAACCATGTGAATTTTCAGGCAGATCAGACATTGTTTGGCTGAGTTATAGGCAATTTTACTGTTGCCACCAGGTGGCGCTATGACTGTGACTCAATATTGGCATGTAGATGTCTTCAGGAGAGCAATCTTATAAACCATGTGAAGTTTTAGGCAGATCGGATATTGTTTGGCTGAGTTATAGGCAATTTAAAGTTTGCCAGCAGGTGGCGCTATAACTGTATCGAGTTATTGGCATGTAAACATGTTCAGGTCAGGACACTTATCAAATGTGTGAGTTTTGAGGCAGATCGGATCATGCATGCCTGAGTTATAACGACTTGATGTTTCATGGCGAATCATCAAAGTTTGCGAGTCCGCCACGGACACGCCCATCAACGAAAACTCTAGACCTTCACAATATATCATCGATACTGCTTTCAGATGACACCACTCAAATTTGGTGCTGATATGATAAAATTTGTGGGAGGAGTTTGTTTCACTGTAAATCTTGCTATTTCCTGTAGCCAGCAGGTGGCGCTATAACTGTATCGGGATATTGTCATGTAAACGTGTTCAGGTCAGGACGGTTATCAAACGTGTGAATTTTGAGGCAGATCGGATAATGCATGCCGAGTTATAACAACTTGATGTTTCGTGGCGAGTCGTCAAAATTTACGAGGCCGCCACGGACACGCCCATCGACGAAAACTCTAAAGCTTCGCAATTTAACATCGCCAAGGCCTTTAGATGACATGACTCAATTTTGGTGTCGATCGGATGAAATCCCTAGGAGGAGTTCGTTAAAGTACAACGCCTGGAAATGGCAAAATCGCCACTTTTCGCCGCAGGAAGCCGTAAATATCCGACTTCCTGTTGGGTTTGAGATATCGCTCCTTGAGACTTTTTTGTAGGTCTTGGCATGTTTGAGGTGTGTGCCAATTTTTCGTGCATGTGCGTGATTCGTGGCTCGGGGGCTTGTCCGTATCAATTTTCTAGGTGGCGCTGTCGAGTCATTTTGCCACGCCCACTTCCGAAGCCTATAAGAAACGTAAATTTTCGCGACTTCTGGGGCGTGTGCAAATTTTCGTGAGTTTTCGGGCATGTTTAGACCCTCAAAATCGCGATTCATTCGGGAGAAGAATAAGAATAATAATAATAATTAAAGCTGCAAGCAGCGATGATAGGGACCTCGCACACGGGCTCACCGCCGCCCGGTGGCCGTAGGACGACAGAGAACCGCGAACAATAATAATTTAAGCCGATACATAAAAAAATCTGAGAAAATCACAGATTTGCCATACTTGCTCCTGTCAGCGGTGGCGCTATGACTGTGACTCAAGATTGGCATGTAGATGTCTTCAGTAGTGGAAACTCATCAAACATGTGAAGTTTCAGCCTGATCGGACATTGTGTGGATGAGTTATAAGCCAAACTACCTACTGTCAGCAGTGGCGCTATGACTGTGACTCAATATTGGCATGTAGATGTCTTCAGGAGATGAGTCTTAACAACCATGTGAAGTTTCAGGCAGATCGGACATTGTTTGGCTGAGTTATAGGCAATTTATTGTAGACAGCAGGTGGCGCTATAACTGTGACTCAATATTGCCTGTAGTTGTCTTCAGGAGTGGATTTTAATCAACCATGTGAATTTTCAGGCCGATCGGACATTGTGTGGCTGAGTTATAGGCAATTTTACTGTTCCCAGCAGGTGGCGCTATAACTTTAACTGGATATTGATATGTAAACATGTTCAGGTCAGGACGGTTATCAATTGTGTGAATTTTGAGGGATCGGATCATGTATGCCTGAGTTATAATGACTTCTGTTTTGTGGCGAATTGTCAAAGTTTGCGAGGCCGCCACGGACACGCCCATCGAGTAAAGCTCTAAAGCTTCGCAATTTAACATCGCCAAGGCCTTTAGATGACAAAACCCAATTTTGGTGTCGATCGGATGAAATCCCTAGGAGGTTCGTTAAAGTACAAAGCCTGGAAATAGCAAAAACGCCACTTTTTCGCCGCAGGAAGCTAAAAATATACGACTTCCTGTTGGGTTTGAGATTTCGCTCCAAGAGACTTTTTCGTAGGTTTTGGCATTTGACGTGTGTGCCAAGTTTCGTGCGTGTGCGAGATTCGTAGCTCGGGGGCCTGTCCGTTTAATTTTTATAGGTGGCGCCAGCAGGTGGCGCTATAACTGTATCAGGATATTGGCATGTAAGCGTGTTCAGGTCAGGACGGTGATCAAATGTGTGAGTTTTGAGGCTGATCGGATCATGCATGCCTGAGTTATAACAACTTCCTGTTTCGTGTCGAACCATCAAAGTTTGCGAGGCCGCCACGGACACCCCCATCGACGAAAACTCTGGACCTTCACAATATATCATCGCTAGAGTGTTCAGAGGACACCTCTCAAATTGGTGCTGATATGACCAAATTTGTGGGAGGAGTTTGTTACAATGTAAATCATGTCATTTCCTGTAGCCAGCAGTGGCGCTATAACTGTATCGGGATATTGTCATGTAAACGTGTTCAGGTCAGGACGGTTATCAAACGTGTGAATTTTGAGGCTGATCGATAATGCATGCCTGAGTTATAACGACTTCCTGTTTCGTGGCGAGTCGTCAAAGTTTGCGAGGCCGCCACGGACACGCCCATCGACGAAAACTCTAAAGCTTCGCAATTTAACATCGCCAAGGCCTTTAGATGACATAACCCAATTTTGGTGTCGATCGGATGAAATCCCTAGGAGGAGTTCGTTAAAATACAAACGCCTGAAATGGCAAAAACGCCACTTTTCGCCGCAGGAAGCCGTAAATATCCGACTTCCTGTTGGGTTTGAGATATCGCTCCTTGAGACTTTTTTGTAGGTCTTGGCATGTTTGAGGTGTGTGCCAATTTTCGTGCGTGTGCGTGATTCGTGGCTCGGGGGCTTGTCCGTATCAATTTTCTAGGTGGCGCTGTGGAGTCATTTTGCCACGCCCACTTCCGAGACCCATATCAGCCGACCATTTACGCCGCGTTTGATGTGTGTGCAAAGTTTCGTGACTTTTCGAGCACGTTAGACCCTCAAAAGTGCCCCGATTAGGGGCGAATAATAATAATAATAAAATAATAATAATAATAATAATAATAAAAAACATTACATTACAATAGGGCCTACGCACCGTAGGTGCTCGTCCCTAATTAAAGCTGCAAGCAGCGATGAAAGGGACCTCGCACACGGCTCACCGCCGACCGGTGGCCTTAGGACAACAGAGAACCGCGAACAATATAATTTAAGCCGATATATATAAAAAACCTGAGAAAATCAAGGATTTATGCCATACTTGCTCTGTCAGCAGTGGCGCTATGACTGTGACTCAATATTGGCATGTAGATGTCTTCAGGAGATGAGTCTTAACAACCATGTGAAGTTTCAGGCAGATCGGACATTGTTCGGCTGAGTTATAGGCAATTTTATTGTTGCCAGCAGGTGGCGCTATGACTGTGACTCAATATTGATATGTAGATGTCTTCAGAGAGAATTTAATCAACCATGTGAATTTTCAGGCAGATCTCATTGTGTGGCTGAGTTATAGGCAATTTTACTGTTCCCAGCAGGTGGCGCTATAACTTTAACTGGATATTGATATGTAAACATGTTCAGGTCAGGACGGTTATCAATTGTGTGAATTTTGAGGCAGATCGGATCATGTATGCCTGAGGTATAATGACTTCCTGTTTGTGGCGATCGTCAAGTTTGCGAGGCCGCCACGGACACGCCCATCGAGTAAAGCTCTAAAGCTTCGCAATTTAACATCGCCAAGGCCTTTAGATGACAAAACCCAATTTTGGTGTCGATTGGATGAAATCCCTAGGAGGAGTTCGTTAAAGTACAAAGCCTGGAAATGGCAAAAACGCCACTTTTTCGCCGCAGGAAGCTAAAAATATACGACTTCCTTGTTGGTTTGAGATTTTGCTCCAAGAGACTTTTTCGTAGGTTTTGGCATGTTTGACGTGTGTGCCAAGTTTCGTGCGTGTGCGAGATTCGTAGCTCGGGGGCCTGTCCGTTTAATTTTTATAGGTGGCGCCAGCAGGTGGCGCTATAACTGTCTCGGGATATTGGCATGTAAACGTGTTCAGGTCAGGACAGTGATCAAATGTGTGAAGTTTGAGGCTGATCGGATCATGAGTGCCTGAGTTATAACAACTTCCTCTTTCGTGGCGAACCATCAAAGTTTGCGAGGCCGCCACGGACACACCCATCGACGAAAACTCTGGACCTTCACAATATATCATCGCTAGAGTGTTCAGAGGACACCTCTCAAATTTGGTGCTGAAATGACCAAATTTGTGGGAGGATTTGTTACAATGTAAAATCATGTCATTTCCTGTAGCCAGCAGGTGGCGCGATAACTGTATCGGGATATTGTCATGTAAACGTGTTCAGGTCAGGACGGTATCAAACGTGTGAATTTGAGGCTGATCGGATAATGCATGCCTGAGTTATAACGACTTCCTGTTTCGTGGCGAGTCGTCAAAGTTTGCGAGGCCGCCACGGACACGCCCATCGACGAAAACTCTAAAGCTTGCAATTTAACATCGCCAAGGCCTTTAGATGACATAACCCAATTTTGGTGTCGCTCGGATGAAATCCCTAGGAGGAGTTCGTTAAAATACACGCCTGAAAATGGCAAAAACGCCACTTTTTCGCCGCAGGAAGCTGTAAATATCCGACTTCCTGTTGGGTTTGAGATATCGCTCCTTGAGACTTTTTGTAGGTCTTGGCATGTTTGAGGTGTGTGCCAATTTTCGTGCATGTGCGTGATTCGTGGCTCGGGGCTTGTCCGTATCAATTTTCTAGGTGGGCGCTGTCGAGTCATTTGCCCGCCCACTTCCGAGACCCATATAAGCCGACCATTTACGCCGCGTTTGATGTGTGTGCAAAATTTCGTGAGTTTCGAGCACGTTTAGACCCTCAAAAGTGCCCCGATTAGGGGCGGAATAATAATAATAATAATAATAATAATAATTAAAGCTGCAAGCAGCGATGATAGGGACCTCGCACCCGGGCTCACCGCCGCCCGGTGGCCGTAGGACGACAGAGAACCGCGAACAATAATAATTAGGCCGATACATAAAAAAATCTGAGAAAATCACAGATTTATGCCAAACTTGCTCCCGTCAGCAGGTGGCGCTATGACTGTGACTCAATATTTTCATGTAGATGTCGTCAGGAGTGGAATTTTATCAACCATGTGAATTTCAGGCAGATCGGACTTGTTTGGCTGAGTTATAGGCAATTTTACTGTTGCTCTAAGACCTCTTTTTGTGCTCTTGGAATAATATTCTTCTTTATACATTCATACAGTGGAGGACGTGTAATTAAAGTCTCAGGCCATAACTTGGATGTGGTACAAAAACCTCGGATGCGAGTGACGGGTTCCAAACAGACACCATTTTCCACCCGGAAGAGGCAAAGGCGAAGGAGAAAACTAGAAGTATAACAGATGTGGAAGGGCTGGAAACTGACTGTACAGGAAACACGCACGTTCTGTCAAACGTGTGTATTTTTATTCACTTCAATTATGCTTAAGCCCACACATAACATTGAAGTCAGAATTATTAGCTCCCGTGTTTATTTTTTTCCCAAATTTCTGTTTAACGGAGAAGATTTCTTCAACACATTTCTAAACATATAGTTTTAATACTCATTTATAACGAATTATTTTATCTTTGCCATGATGACAGTAAATAATATTTGACTAGATATTTTTCAAGACACTTATATACAGCTTAAGTGACATTTAAAGGCTTAACTAGTTTAATTAGGTTAACTAGGCAGGTAGGGTAATAGGCAAGTTATTGTATAGCAATGGTTTGTTCTGTACTACTGAAAAAATATATATCTTAAATGGGCTAATAATTTTAAGGTCAAAATTATTAGCCCATTTAAGATATATTTGCTTTTATTCTAGCCGAAATAAAACAAATAAGACTTTCTCTAAAAGAAAAAATATTAACGGAAACACTGTGAAAATGTCCTTGCTCTGTTAAACATAATTTGGGAAATATTAAAAAAGAAAAAAAATTCAATGGGGGCCTAATAATTCTGACTTCAACTGTAGAATAATTCTCAAATTATTATTGTTCTATATTTTTAGAAAACTGCATAAACTCAGATAAACTGTTTGATATTAGATTATTCAGAGATGCATTATGAGCTATTCACTTTATTTTAAAACTGTGTAGATCGTGAAAATAGTGAGTTGGTATTCTTTTGTTCTTACTTTATTGTCTAATAAACATTTATTCATTTAGCAGATGCTTTTATTTTAAGTTTATAATAAATATAACAGACATAACCCATATAGTTAAACAAGTTTAAGATTAATCGAATGATATGATGTATTTTACCAGGAATGTTGACTCTCTACTCACAGTCTTTTTCTGATGTTTTCATTTTTTTCTGTAGTTTGAGGAGCACTGCGAGGTGCAGACCTCCTCTCTGTTATTGTGCTGGACCCCTGGTGTAGATGCTCAAGTACTCAGTGGAAATATGCACGTTGAGTTTCTGTTGGATAATTTACGCTTTGACTTTAACTCTGTCAGCCAGTCACCTTTCACTTATAAGTCCAACCCAACCCTTCACCCACTGAACCATCGAGATCCCACAAAGCCATACCGCTACAAACCTGGATCAGTCATATCAGTGGAGGTCAGTGGGCTTTTATTACTGCATGTTTGACATTTATAAGATTTAAGTGATAGATTTACTAAACAGGGCAAATTTGCACTAGAGTGAAATTCGAAAACAACGCAGATGACATCGAGCAAATTTTAGACATAGATGTACACTACCTGACAAAAGTACTTTGTCGTCGATCCCAATTGTAAGAGCAACAAACAATAACTTGACTTCTAGTTGATCATTTGGAAAAGTGGCAGAAGGTAGATTTTCCCAATGAATCATCTGTTGAATGACCCAAACGTAACAATACTGCAGAAGACATATTGGAACCCGCATAGACCCCAGATTCTCACAAAAATCAGTCAAGTTTGGTGAAGGGAAAATCATGGTTTTACATTCAGTATGAGTGCGTGTGAGAGATCTGCAGAGTGGATGGCAACATCAACAGCCTGAGGTATCAAGACATTTGTGCTGCCCATTACATTACAAACCACAGGAGAGGGCAAGTTCTTCAGCAGGATAGCGCTCCTTCTCATACTTCAGCCTTCACATCAAAATTCCTGAAAGCAAAGAAGGTCAAGGTGCTCCAGAATTGGCCAGCCCAGCCCAGTCACCAGACATGAACAATATTGAGCATGTCTGGGGTAAGATGGAGGAGGCAATGGAGATGAATCCAAAGAATCTTGATAAACTCTTGGGAGTCCTGCAAGAATACTTTCTTTGCCATTCCAGATGACTTTATTAATAAATTATTCGAGTCATTGCAGAGATGTGTGGATGCATCCTCCAAGCTCATGAGAGTCATACACAATATTAATTCTTTTTCCACTGCACCATGACTTTATATTCTATACTGTACATTTTTTCTGTTAAGTGACAAGACATTTGTCTAAGCAAAGTCAGACCTTACTGTCATAATTAAATAATTAAAAATCAAGGCATGATCATATCTTATTTTGGTAAAATAAGTTGAATCTATAGCCCTTTACCTTTCATAAAAGCCACTTCTGATACAAAATGACCAAACTATTTGTTGCTCCTAAAACTTGGATAGATGACAAGACTTTTGCCAGGTAGTGTAATATCTGATTTACATATTGACCAACACAGTAAGTGCAGCACAAATTAGCATAATGGCAAATGAGCAGAGCTGATGCTATTGAGGTCCAGATGATCTATTATGACAAGGAACGGTGCAATTTTTTAAAGGTTATTATTTTATTCAGGCTTATTTATTGGCCAAAGAATATTCATTTTAATAAAATGGAGAAGCTTAATATAAGTGACCTCAAGACAATGAAATATAACAACTTTTACATGCAAAGCTGAATGACTTCAGAACTGGACAGTACCCATGCGCTCAGCTTAAACAGCTTATGTTTATTTACAGTAAGCCATTTCCAACTGAATTACATGAGATAGTCCACAAGATGTACATTTTGACAAACTGTTTGTGGTTTTGAAAGTTCAGGTGCAAAGAGAACAGATTGCACAATGTCCTATGATTGCGCTGGTATACACATGACTCACCCTAATTCCAGGTCATCTTTTAACTACTGAAGCAAATTAAAAATGACAAATTTGGTCGAGCACCATGTTTGGACTATGTTTTCCTCTTTCATTCCAAATAAAATACACATGTAAAACATCTTCTATCTTATATCACACACTCTCTGTTGTCTGCAATGTCTCTTTCTGGCAACAAAAGCAGCCATTTCAAGTTTTTTTTAGCGGTTAAATAATATTAATATATTGAAACACTAAATGAATATTTATATATATAGTATGTTAAATAATATTTGTAAATCTGGTAAAGTGTGTGCAAAGGCATTTATATTTTTATGTTCTCACAATCAACATTGATTGGTTTCAGTGTGCTTTAATGCTCAAAATACTTCAATCTTATTATTCCGTCACAGCATTTTCTATTATAGAAGTTATTCATTGTATTGTTAAAAACCTCAGAGTGCTGATCACTATAACCACTAAATTACTATAGGTGACACGGCGGCTCAGTGATTAGCACTGTCACCTCACAGCAAAAAGTTGGTTCGAATTGGCAAATCTGTGTGGAGTTTGCATGTTCTCCCCTTGTTCATGTGGGTTTCCTCTGGGTGCTCCGGTTTGCCCCACAATCCAAAGACATGCACTATTGGTGAATTGAATAAACTAAATTGGCTGTAGTGTATGTGTGTGAATGAGTGTTTATGGATGTTTCCCAGTACTGGGTTGCAGCTGAAAGGGTGTTCGATGTGTAAACCATATGCTGGATAAATTGCCGGCGGTTCATTCTGCTGTGGCGACCCCTGATGAATAAGGGGGGACTAAGCCAAAGGAAAATGAATGAATAAATAAATTGTTGTAATATTTGTTGTGTGCAGTTTGCCTTCTTGTAAAGTTGATTTTTATGCACATTGGTGCTTTAATGTACATTATACCTTGAGATATAATTATACAAATAATTTCAACTCCCTTGTAACCAACATAATAATCTGGACACAGTGTGTTTTTTAATAATGAACTGCTGACTGTACAATGTATACCAATTGTCATGTTAAGAACTTCATCTAATGTGTCTGTTAACCTTTTTTTTTTCTAGGGTGAGAATTTAGACTTTGCCATCTCCAAAGAGGAAGTAGTAGCGCTGATTGGTGAAGGGGTTTGCACTGTTAAAACTCTGACACATAATCACCTTTGTGAGCCTCCATCCCAGCAACCCCCCCTCTCCCTCAGGCATGGACGCAAGCGAGAGGGAGCTGAGGCCTTTCCAGAGTTTATAGTAAGCATGAACCTAAATCCCTCACAACACACAGTGATGGACCATGGTAAAAAACCTGGCAGCTAAAGCATTAGCTGCTGCTCTATTGACACTGTAGACTCTATTTTAACGATCTAGGTGCAAGTCTAAAACGCATGGTGCAAAAGCATTAACACTTTTGCTGTTTAAGGATGGAAAAATATGCTTTGCATCCTGGCGCATGGACTAACAGCATTGTGCTTATTCTCTTAATGAGTTATGGGTTTGTTTTGAGCATAACATGCCAATATACCAATTAGAGTCTCATTTCCCATTCCCTTTAAGAGTCAGTTGCACTGCGCCATGACACATTCGCTATTACATGGCAGACTTTAAATAGAAAAATTTAATGCTTCACAAAGCTAGAAACAGTAACAGATCATCTGCATGCGAGGATAAAGAATGAGTCTCCTCTATTAGGTCTCTTTACTCACTCTTTACTTTTACTCTTTACTTTACCTCCTTTACTTTCATGGATAAGAAAACGGTGTTGTACGCACTCCACTAAAGACATCCATTAGCCTACATATTGAATTTCGCTTATTAAGCGCAAAGATTGTTTCAAAACTATTTCTAAATTCAGTTCTAATTTTCAGCAAATGAATAAATTAACAATAATAAGGAAATGTGGTCAAACAACTGAGTTACAGTTGAAATCAGAATTATTAACCCCCGCCTGAATTATTAGCCTCCTGTTTATTTTTAAATGTATAAAAATTCAAAGGGAGACTAATAATTCTGATTTCAACTGTATATATTTATCCTGATAAATATTATGTTTAATTTGACTTTTTTATAGCTCCATATTCTCTTATAGTATTTAAGATTTATCCAGTGAGCGACTCAACAAAACGAGCAAAAACCTTTTTTAAACCAATTGTAATAATTTTCATGCTATTTTTTCGTATGATAGACTTTATAGTGCTAAAAGTGCACAGTCATCATCTATTCTGTAACTTAATTGTTTGTAGTAGTGTTGTATTGCACAAACTGGTAATGTGATGTGTGTCTGTCTGTTTCCAGGTCCATTTGGGAAACCTGAACTTTTCGCTGGGACAAGTGCAGTATGATTCTCTCAGTCACTCCATCTTTCCTCTGGTGGCACAGATTGGGGGTTGGAGCAGTTGCTTCTCTGGTCGCTCTTATTGTACTCATCATAGTGTTCATATACAGGTCCGTATATATCGTTGTAATTTGAGATGATATGCTTAGACAGTGCTGTGAAATAGTACTCTATAGAGAATGTGGTATTTTTCAAAAATGTGAAAAGTGCAGTTATTTAATCAGAATTTCTAGATAAAAGATGTACATTTGCTTTCATGTTCTCTCATTTCTGTTCCACCCAGGAGAAAAAGTAAACAGGCTCTGAGAGATTATAAAAAAGTTCAGATTCAGCTGGAGAATCTAGAGACCAGTGTGAGATGACCGCTGCAAAAAAGAGTTTACAGGTAATTTGTGTATATTTAAGATCAGACTTCTAATGATTTAAAAGGATTACAAACTAAATAAAGTTTTATTACAGTGTAAAAGTGCTGAGTTCCACAAAATCGATTGAACATAACACAATTAAAGAGTCACAAAACACCATAACACATTTTTTAAGATGTTGACAGTCGTATATGTGTCCCACTCTGCTATAAACACTATTAGGACACACACAGTTGAAGTCAGAATTATTAGTCTATATATATAATTTTTTTCTTTTTTGAATATTTCCCAAATGATGTTTAACAGAGCAAGGAAATTTTCACAGTGCGTCTGATAATATTTTTTCCTTTGGAGAAAGTCTTATTTGTATTTATTTCGGCAAGAGTAAAAGCAGTTTTTAATTTTTTTAACTAATTTTAAGGTCAAAATGATTAGCCCCTTTAAGCTATATATTTTTTCCCCGATAGTCTACAGAACAAACAATCATTGTACAATAACTTGCCTAATTACCCTAACCTGCCTAGTTAACCTAATTAACCTAGTTAAGCCTTTAAATGTCACTTTAAGCTGTATAGAAGTGTCTTGAAAACTATTCAGTAAAATATTATTTACTGTCATCATGACAAAGATAAAAATAAATAAGTTATTATAAATGAGGTTTTAAAACTATTATGATTAGAAATGTGTTGAAAAACTCTTCGCTCAGTTAAACAGACACTGGGGAAAAAAATAAACGGGCTAATAATTCAGGGGGCTAATAATTCTGACTTCAACTGTATATTTCACAAAAAAGTGAAAATTGGTTATGACCGTGTTAGTAGTTTGAACAAAATAGATTTTGAGTGCACGTTATACAAGCTTTGCATTTGATGTTGGTAATTTACATTAAAAAACATCTGAACTTAAAAGTGTTTTTTTCATATGTTCTGGAATCTTTTTTCCTAATCTTACAGTGTATTTGCACTGGATATAATCAGTTCAGCATGACTAGAGACTATAGAATATATTAAAAGTAGTGATTCTGTCTACACTGAATGCACTCAAAAAATGATTTTTGCTGCTTGTTCAAACTTACTTATATTACATGAGTTAAAAACAACACATTTCTTAAAGGGCCATGAAACCCCCCTGTCTCAGCAGGGCGTTTTCACACGTCTAGTTTGAAAAAAGTCAGGAAAGTGGGTGAGTCCAGCTTTGTTTAGGTGGGAGTGTTGAGTGGCGAAAGAGGGAAGGCTTTGCATGAAAAAGGGGAGTTTCATTATGTGCACACGCTGATTTTCACAGCAGCAACACAGACGCAGGGGAGATAGACAGTGATTTGGAGAGCAGCATTTACAGCTGAGCTGTGTGGAAGTGGACGATTTTCAGTCTACAATATTGTAGTGATATTACTGTAAACTTAGTAATTAAATCATTTTGACTAAGGTATGTCTTTAAAAACTGAAAGAGTACTACTGACGATACTAACTAATTTAGCCTCTTAATAAACACAAACAAAGAACATTAATCACACACTTAAATGACAAATCCAGATTTCACCATTTCCAAAAGCTTTCATGTAAAAATGTTCCAAGCCAAATATCAAACTTAATTGTTTTATGGTCAACAACTTAAATTTGATAAAAATTATTAAGTTTAGCTAAATTGATTTGTGTTGGGACAACATGAAGGAATAGTGTGGAACTCTGCATTTTTTTCAGTGTGTGGTGCGATACGACAACAAATAATCGGATTTCTGGTATTTCCTTAAAGGAACTATCATTTTGTTGTTATAATAATAGAAACAATAGGTTACAATAGTGTATTCCATTATTCAAAAGACCAAACATGCACCTGCTTCAGTTTTTTTTTTCATAGTGCTAAATAAAAAAATGATGCAATAAATATAATCTATTCGTGAAAAACAAAGTGTATTTAAACAGCAATGACTGCACAGAAACCAAACATGAAAAGGTGTAAATTCAAATAATAAAAAAGAAAGTGGGGGGCATTTTTACCAGTATTTGATAGGACATTAGGAGGACAGAAAATAAAGTGGGAGAGAGGGAAAGGGGGGGCAGGATTGGGAAAGGTCCACAGGTCAGGATTCGAACTTGGGACCCCCTGGTGCACTATATGTTGGCACACTAACCACTTGGGTATCGGCACCTACCAAAAATTTGTATTTACACAAACCGCTTAAGCCTTTAACTGCCTGCTCTACCTAATGTCTGGTTGACCATATTTGACTGGTGTAAATAATGACTGTTAAGATCATTCAAACAATGATTTAAATAATGGCTTACACTCGCAGTATTGTTAGTATACAAAAAATCTAACTTTAATCCTCTTGCACTTCTACACTTGATTTTAGTTTTAATGTAAAAAAAAAAAAACAAGAAAACATGTTAAATGAGAATCTGAAATGTTTTATGGCATACTTCAAAAAATAAAGATGATTTAGTATTGAAAAATGTTTTATTTCGATTGTTTTTAAGTAAATTGGTCTTACACTTCATATTTTGATTATGGGATGTGTTGAAAAAAATGCATTAAGTGTTTTAACTAGTGACATTAGGAGTTAAGAAATGCAGTCCAAATTTTTTTAACACTGAATTTTGAGCAGACACAGACCCACTTTAGGGTGTAAAGATGGCTCTAGTTCTCTTAGTTTCTCCAGTGTAAAGCAGACTTGTAATAATTGCACATCTGACTCTTAAACTTTCTCAGACCTGATGACTGAAATGATGGATGTGACGAGTGATCTTGTGGGATCAGGGATCCCTTTCTTGGAGTACCGCATGTATGCAGAGCGTATCTTTTTCCCCGGACACCGAGAGTCTCCGCTTCGCAGAGACCTGGATGTGCAGGAGTGTCGGCGGGCCACGGTGGAGCAGGGACTCATTCAGTTATCTAATCTCCTAAACAGCAAACTCTTCCTCACAAAGGTACCTGAAGTAATACTTTCTTCTTTTGTCATTTTTGATCCATTTTCTCCTAAAATTACCTATTACATTATTCCTAACAGAGATTTTGAGCTGTATCTAAAATCGCCCCATATACTTATTCACTATTCCTTATATTAGTCCGCTAATAGAGTCCACCTAAAGGAGTGAATTTAAACACTGAGGTGAATTTGTAGTAGCTGTAGTAGCTAGAAGCGGTAGTTGCTGTACACATTAAAGAATCTACAAATCATTTAAACAAAATGATCATAATCATCATAAAAACAGCATTACATGTACTTACTATAATATTAGTAGACAACCCTAAAACAAGCCTACATTATGCATCCCTATAGTAAAGACATGTTATTAATGAATATTTTCCCATACTCTGTACACACACAATGACAAAATAACTGAATTTACAAACAATTTAGACATTTTGAAAGTTTAGATGGAAAAAAAAAAACATTTTTGGGGCACTATATGTTGGTGCACTAACCACTTGGCTGTGTATATATATATATACACACACACACACACAGTTGAAGTCATAATTATTAGCCCCCCTGTTTATTTTTTCCCCAATTTCTGTTTAGCGGAGAGCAGATTTTTTTTCAACACATTTCTAAACATAATAGTTTTAATAACTAATTTCTAATAACTGACTTATTTTCATCTTTGCCATGATCACAGTAAACAATATTTTACTAGATAGTTTTAAAGACACTTCTATACATCTTAAGTGACATTTAAAGGCTTAACTAGGTTAATTGGGTTAACTAGGCAGGTTAGGGTATATAGGCAAATTATTGTTTAGCAATGGTTTGTTCTGTAGTTAATCGAAAGAAATATAGTTTAAAGGGGCTGATAATTTTGACCTTAAAATGGTTCACAAAAATTAAAAACTGCTTTTATTCTAGCCAAAATAAAACAAAAAGACTTTCTCCAGAAGAAAAAATATTATCAGACATACTGTGAACATTTCCTTGCTCTGTTAAACATCATTAGGGAAATATTCAAAAAAGAAAAAAATTCAAAGGAGGCTAATAATTCTGACTTCAACTGTGTGTATATATATATATATATATATATATATACACCTTATATTAAATTCAGTGGTGGAAAGAGTACTGAAAAATCATACTTAAGTAAAGGTACCATTTACTTGCCTAAAAATGTAGTGCAAGTAGAGTAAAAGTATCTGTTGTAAATATTACTCAAAGTATGAGTAAAAAGTAGACCTTTCAAAAGTACTCAAGAGTAGTGAGTAATGATTATTATGCTGTAAAAAGCTGATGCGTTAACATGTAATTTGTGGATGTGTGTAAACGTAGCATTCTGTAGTGCATTTAGTTATTGCCTAGCAGGCACACAACATCATAAGACGTTAATATTAGGTTAGATTTAGGTCGTGATGTCAGGTGACCAAAATGGACAACGTTATTTTGATGTCCAATAACGACGTCAAATGATGTTGATATTTGGTTGATTTTAGGTTGTGTTGGAAAGTGACCAAAATCCAACGTCGAGCCAACATCTTAAACCAACGTCATGTTGACATCAAATAGTGACATTTATTCATCAGGTATGGCAACCATAATCCAACCTTTGATAGATGTCATAGTGGTAATGTCCACACAACGTCAAGCTGTAACATCATTAGATGTTGATGGTTGGTTGATTTTAGGTTGGATGTTTACCACTGACGTCGGCCTGACGTTGAGTTCTGATGTCAACCTGATTTTATTTCCAAACAAAATCCAACGTCCCCTCGATGTTGGGGTACACCATCAATCTTACAGTAAACCTTCTCATCAGTGACGTGCATCTAAACAGTCTCTGGGTCAATGCGTGTAAAGATTTTAGACATCTTCTTGGACACTTTTAATGCTTCCAAACAGTTTGCTGCATGTCTTGAGGTAGTTCATTATGATGCGATTTACCTTCTATGTGCAATTTGATTAGACAGGAACCACAGGACTGATTATTCTAGACAAGAAAAAATAATGTAGTGACTGCAGGTTGAAGGAAATTAGTGGAGTAAAAGTACCAATACAGCTGTAAAAATCTAATCAAGGGAAAGTAAAAGTACACATTTTTAAAACTACTTCGTTTATTACAATTTCTGAGAAAAACTACTTAATTACAGTAATTTGAGTATTTGTAATTTGTTACTTTACACCACTGATTAAATTATTGTCAAACTCAAGTAAACATCCCTGCTCGATAATTTAGCAGCAGTCAGCACAAAGTAGTTCTTATACCTATTTGATTTACTCATCAAAATCGTTTCCCTGAGGGTAACATGTTAACCTTTTACTCATTGAAATATTACTGGGGAAAACGCTGGAGGTTATTATAAAACTTTTGAATTTTATGACTTTACTGTATGAACTTTTAGCATCAGATAAAGGGTTAAACAAAAAAAGGAAGATTGAAAGAAATGTCTTTCTTTTAAAACAATTTTTTAGCACTCCGAATAACACATAATCTGTGTTTCCTTGTTGCATGTTACGTTTGCACCTTTTTATTATAGTTTATTTACTTTATCCTTAAAACAATTCTCTAACCTCATTTAATGAGATCTTATTTCACCTTTTGATATCCATTCTCTCTTGTAGTTTATTCACACTCTTGAGAGCCAGAGGACATTTTCACCCAGAGACAGAGGATATGTGGCTTCTTTGCTCACTGTGGCTCTTCACAGTAAGCTGGAGTACTTCACTGACATCCTCAAAACATTGCTGAATGATCTGGTGGAGCAGTACATCGCCAAGAACCCTAAACTTATGCTCCGGAGGTAAGAGTAATGCAACAGTTTATTAATATTCACTGTTCTTTTACAATCACTATGATTGAGGCTATAATTCTCTTCTCAGAACTGAGACGGTAGTGGAAAAGCTCCTGACTAACTGGATATCCATCTGCCTATATGGCTTCTTAAGGGTACGTATGAAAATGGCTAAGATTGTATTATTCGTAATGTCTGGGTGGGTTTAACAAAAATAAAATGAGATGATCTGTGGATGGGGTTTAAAAGTAATAAGCATGTATGTAAAACTGTGGTCCAAGATTGTACAGTTGATGTCAAAATTATATTAGCTCTCCTGTGAAATTTTTATTTAAATATTTTCCAAGTGATTTTTAACAGAGCGAGGACGTTTCACAATTAGACGTTTTCCTAAAATGTTTTTTTCTGAGGAGGAGAGTATTTTTATTGATTTGGTTTTTTTTATTATTATTATTTTTTTTAAGTTTGGCTGGAATAAAAATTTTTAAATTCAATATTATTAACCCCTTAAGACTTTTTTTTATACCTACGGAACAAACCAGTGTCCAATGACTTGCCTAGTTAACATAATAATCTAGTTAAGTCTTTAAATTTCAAGTTAAATACTAGTATCTTGCAAAATAAGTGAATTTAAATAGAAAATGTTATGCCCTGTCTGTCAACATGGCAAAGACGGAATAAATTTGGGGAGGGCGGAGCACAAAGTAACACATTTTGATTTTGGCCAAATAATGAACAAAGTAATGGAGTAAGACAAATAATTTTTTCATCAACAACACGCAAACCTTTCCTACAAATGAGCATTGAAAGTATGATCGCCGGACCTGTGGTTTATGTGCAGTATTGACAAAAGTGCCAGGAGTAAAAATTACTATTTACCATTTACCCCACCTGTGGGGCAAGTTGTAACAGACAGAGGGTTAGTTGTAACGAGTTTAAAAAGTCAGATTTCACACAATTAGTTTAAATTCAGTTTACTTTAAAGGAATATTTCCTCAGTACTTAACAAATTTTTTTTATTGTACATAGCACAGTATGTTTTTTTATTTATCTATGGGATAAACACATTTGGATTTATTTGCATTATTATTCATTTTTATACAAAGCATTTATTTGCATTATTAGCAATAAAATAGATTTTTTCTATTAAAATGTAGTGTCTATTTTAAAACATTTTTATTTAAAGTTCTCAACTCACCCCGCTGTGTCATGTTTTCCTCAAAACTGACTAGCAGTCACTGTGTTTTTTTACACCTTTCAAAATGGTTCCATCTTTTAGCCTAAAAGATGATGATCACAACAATAAAAGATTTTACGTACATACTTTCACAGATTTTTTTTAAATACAAAAAATATTGAGTATAATAAAAAATACTTTTAATGCTGAAAAAAAGTTTTCTCCTGTGTTTCTCATCCAAATTTCACCAAACTTTTTTGATAATTGGCAGGAAGACGTCTGCTGATACTGGTGAAAACCTCGGAAGCATGCCATGGTTAGCCCTGAGCAAATACCTTAAAACTCAATGTTACATTTTATCCCACGTTACGTTGTGCCCCGCACTCCCCTAGTTATTAGAATTTAGTTATTAAAACTATTATGTTTTAAAAATGTGTTGAAGAAAATCTCTCTCCATTTAGCAACAATTGGGAAATATTTTAAAAAGAATTTAAATATCACATGAGGGCTAATAACTTCAACTATAAGTAATCTCCGGAAACTCACCTCAACTCAAGTAGAGTGCACAATATTGTGGCTAAAAATTTTAAATAAAATAGTGCTACATATTACAATAGTGCAATAGTGTCTATTGGATGAGATGTTTAATCGAGATCCTGACTCCTGACTGGTCATTAAAAATCCCATGGCACTTCTCCTAAAGAGTGTCCTGGCTAAATTCCCTCAATTGGCCCTTACCCATCATGGCCTCTCAATCATCCCCATCCACAGAATTGTCTCTCCGTCTATAGCTGGTGTGTGGTGATGCACTAGAGCTGTTGTCCTGTGGCTGCCGTTGCATCATCAGGGTGTATGAGCGGGGTCTTAAAAAGTGTTTAAAGTTGATAAATCATTTATGAGAAAATTAAGGCCCTTAAAAGGTATTTAAAAAGTCTTAATTGCGTTTTTACAAGGTCTTAATTTTTGTTCAAGTATTGTCCAGAAAAAAAATGTCTTAATGTTAACAACGGCGTGCTCTTCCGGGTGATATCACGTAATTTGCGACAAAGTGGGAAGGTGATGTGATACTCTCCACATCTAGCGAAACTGACGCCAAAGTGGAAAAATGTAAGTTTGCGTACTCATGGTTGGAGAAAGAGGAGTTTAAACAATGGCTAAAACCTGTCGCTGAAAACAACCACGTAGTTTATTCTTTCAAGGTTTGTTTCTTCTGAGCTTATTTGAATTCTGTTGCATGGTTGGGCTCCATTTATTTATTTAACTACAACTGTTTATTAACAACTGTTTAATGAGTTAAAGGTTTGATTATGATTAGAACTTGAAGTTGCGATGAGGTCTTCAAATTTTCTGAGAAGCTCTTTAAAAAGTCTTAAAAGGGTATTAAAATTATCTTTAGGATTCCTGCATCTACCCTGATCATCCAAGTGGATGCTGGAGAGACCCCTCCACCCATGATTGTAAAGCGATTTGGGTGTATAGCCATACACAATAAATGCACTATATGAATACACATTACATTATATAGTACAGACTTGACTGAAAACCAAGAATGTCCTTTTGTCATTACTGATTTTGGCTTTTTTAACTGAATAGATTTGTGACGTGTTGTGCAAATGCCATGTCTTATTGTGATTGTATTTCTGCTCTCTGTGTTCAGCATTCAGCTGGTGAGCCTCTGTACATGCTCTTCAGAGCCATTAAACACCAGGTGGATAAAGGACCTGTGGATGCAGTGACTGGCAAAGCCAAATACACCTTAAATGATAACCGCTTGCTGAGAGAGGATCTGGAGTACCGCACTCTGGTTAGCCTTTTTTTAAGCAAATCTTTTTGTTATACAGTTTTTGTGCATTAGTCTAACTAGGTAACAGAGTATACCAACAAACCACTGTTAAAAACAAAACAAAACTCAATCTTTGTGGCACTTAATGCCAAAATGCTATGTATCCTTGTTTCAATGTGATTACACAAGTAAAGTAATATTATAAGCTAATTAATAAAGTGTGGACATGTTCATACTGAAAATGTGTGCATAGAATAGAAAAAGAATGACTATTTGATTCATGAACAAACTTCGTGATGTTTTAAAGAACAAGTCCTCAGCCCTGAGGTTTTTGCCTAAAAATTATAATCTCATCTCATGTAATCAATTTATTAGTGTTTACCCTAGGCTTATGTTATTCAGTGTCCAAAGCTGCTTAGTTCTGTAGCTCTCTATAGTATAGTTTTCAGTATATTGGTCTATACAATCACTATAATGGTGGTGGAGTGGGTAGCACTGTCACCTCACAGCAAGAATGTCACTGGTTTGAGCCTCGGCTGGGTCACATTTCTGTGTGGAGTTTGCATGTTCTCCCTGTGTTCGCGTGGATTTCCTCCAGGTGCTCCGGTTTCCCCTACAAGTCCAAAGACACACGGTATAGGTGAATTGGTCAAGCAAAATTGTCTGTAATGTATGAGTGTGAATGAGAGTGTATGGGTGTTTCCCAGCGATGGGTTGCATTTGGAAGGGCATCTACTGCATAAAAGATATGCTGGATAAGTTGGTGGTTCATTCCGCTGTGGCGACCCCTGATTAATGAAGGGACTAAGCCGAAAAGAAAATGAATGAATGAATGAACAATCACTATATTTTGCTTATTCTTTAGTGATGTCTTATTGTTGTTATATTTTATTTATGTTTTATTAAATCTGCCATGAAAACAAGCTATGAAATCCAAAGTGTAAATGTGTATATTTAAATTTAAAATAAGGTGAAAATACAGTTGAAGTCATAATTATTAACCCCCCTGTTATGTTTCCCTAATTTCTGTTTAACGGAGATAAGATTTTTTCAACACATTTCTAAACATAATAGTTTTAATAACTCATTTCTAATAACTGATTTCTTTTATCTTTGCCATGATGACAGTAAAAAATATTTTACTACTTATATTTCAAGACACTTTTGTACAGCTTAAAGTGACATTTACAGGCTTAACTAGATTAATTAGGTTAACTAGGCAGGTTAGGGTAATTAGGCAAGTTATTGTATAATGATGGTTTGTTCTGTAGACTTTAGAAAAAAATATAGCTTTAAGGGGCTAATAATTTTGACCTTAAAATGGTGTTAAAAAAATTCAAAACTGCTTTTATTCTCGCCGAAAATAAAACAAATAAGACTTTCTATAGAAGAAAAAATATTATCAGACATACTGTGAAAATGTCCTTGCTCTGTTTAACATCATTTGGGAAATATTTAAAAAAAAAAATCAAAGGGGGCGGGGTAATAATTCTGACTTTAAGTGAATATTTATGATTACATTTAAATATTAATGAAAAACCCTCATGCCTTATGTGCTGTTGACATATTTGCATTAATTTTTATATTTTTTATATAATTTTATATTTTATGTAAAAATGGGTAGTATAAATAGAAATAGTTTGGGTTTTGTTTTTAATTGTAGGCTTTAATATAATAGTAATGTACAAGTAACCAAAATTCCATTATTATAGATTTAACATTGTTCTCACTTTTCTCTGAATCTGAAAGAAACAACAGCCAATAGGAAAAGTAAATATGTCAGCTATTCTAGTGTCATTTCTTAATTAGGATTGATCTCAGATTTGTCTGTTTGCATTTAGATCCTTTAAAAAACATTGTAACACTTCTAAATATGCATTTAACTTTATTTGAATAATGACTCAATTATAGAGCTAGTGTTTCTTCCTATACTGATAAGGTAAATGTGAATTGAATTGATAAACTTCCAGTGAACGGTTATTGTGACTTTTTTTCCATTTTATACGGGTCCTTTTACAGAATCGATGTTGTAATGTAATTAAAATATAATCAGTTAAATAAACGTTGGCATTCAATTAGTTGCTCAAGCGTAAAACAAGTTGAAAAGCCGTTAACATGCACCATTGAAGCTCCATTGAATATACTGGGGTAAAATAAATGTTCATATTTTAAACACATGGCGGGGAAAAATGTAATTTAATGCAATGCTTCTTGTACAATCTCACTCAGGCAGTGGGGATCGCTGGTTTTTAAAGAAAACAGACCTTAAACACGCAGATTTTGTAATAGGATACAGTTCATCGGAAGTGCTTGACCCAGGATACTGACAAATTAAAAGTCTTTCCGCATATACCCCATTGTGTTTTACTAAAGTCCCTTTAAGGCAGGTCATTTCACTTGGCGTCCATCTTTGAAATGCTTCTCAGGCAGTAGGCTCTGGAATTCTGTTTGAATTCAATTTAAATTTTCCAAAACTGTTTGCCAAGCTCACGATTAAATTTCATATTTGGATTCACCAAATAAATTAAACAACAACAGTCTCTTTAGTTTTATTTCTAAATGATCGAATCACACAAAATCTGCAGAAACTAAAAACACACGTTTGGTCCAAGTCCCTCCCCCTGGAGAATTGCCAGTGTAAAGAGATTGATGATTGACTCCACCTAAAAGGCGGGGTTTCATTTACCATATTGACCATTACACTTTTCAAAACTATACTGATTGGCTCCTCTACTAAAAGCTGGGGCTCCATTCACCATATTGACCATTACACTTTTCAAAACTGTACAAGTGACATGTCTTGTGTCTTCTATAGTCTTTGGTTTTACCAAAGTGCTTAGAATGACCAAGAGGTGATACTCAATAGAACGTTCCATTGCAACAGCAGCGCCCAGCAAGAGCCCCAGATTCTGAAATTTTGGAGTGAAAGCGATCGGCTATCTATTGGATCTTATTACTGTCGCGATGGCAAGCAGCTGCTTTGTTTTTTATTTATTTATTTAAATTGTGCATTAAAGCTGAGATACAACCTGAAAGATGCCAATACAATACTTACTATCACAATCATCAGCACTTTTAATAGTTTATTTTACAGACTTATAATATGCTGTTGTTCTATTGGAATTTTCATTCCAAAATGGCCGCCGCTCTATCTAGTGTCCCAAATTGCACTAGAGTGTCGCCTTTTGGTGATTCTATGGTTTTTGGTTTTATTTAACAAAGAGTAGATTGATTAAAAATTAAAATTTTGCACTTAATCGAAATCCTGTGTCATCCGAAGTCAAGTTGGATTTGCCAATAAACAGAGCACTCACAAATTTGTTTTTGCTTGTATAAAAAAAGTACTCTTTCACTTTATTCTTTTTTATTCTTTCTCTCTTTAGACGGTGAACGTTCTGATGCAGGGAATAGGCATGAATGAGGCTCAGCCGGTTGCTGCTAAAGTTTTAGATTGTGACACTATAACCCAAGTGAAGGAGAAGATTCTAGACCAGGTGTACAAGGGCACCTCATTCTCTCATCGACCACATACCGACTCTGTAGACCTGGGTGAGAACAACCATTCATGTCTGCTCTTGCTCTCGCATATTAGCTATATCCTGCTTTTATTCTTTTATTCATCGTTTCTTTTCAATTTTTTCAGAATGGCGCTCTGGTGTAGCTGGTCATCTAATCCTGTCAGATGAAGATCTAACATCTGTGGTTCAGGGCAACTGGAAACGTCTCAACACGCTCCAGCATTATAAGGTACAACACAATCTTTGAAACGCACTGTGCTATTCAATATTGACGCCAAGTTTTTTTCTTTACAAAGCACTGTTTACAATGTATATTGTTACATACAAATGAACCTGCAGTCAGACTAGAGTTTGAGCTTGCGAAATTCTGTACTACGGTGCTACGAAAGGGGGTGGGATTAAATAAGATATTTAGACATATAAAAAAGTGAGCGATTGCTCTATATTTTAAATTTCTGTCCAGAGAGGTCATGTTTTGATCCTCGATTGGTCTCATGCAGTCAAGTGATGCGATTTCGCAGGTCAGAGTTCACCAAGCTTGAACTTTGCAATGCAGCAAACTGCGAAACTTGCGTTTCCGATCTGCCGCATTCGCGTGCTTATGTATGGAGGTCTATGGGGAGAAAAGTCCAGTATGACTGCAGCTTAAGTATGCAAATAAACTTAAAGGAACACCCCACCTTTCTTTTGAAAAGGGCTCATTTTACAAATCTCTTAGAGTTTAACAGTTGACTTGAACCATTTTTGAATCCATTCAGCTGATTTCTTGTTCTGGCAGGGTCACTTTTAGCTTAGCTTAGCATAATGAATTGAATCAGATTTGACCATTAGCTTTTTGTTACAAAAAAAAAGTTTTGATGATTTTTCTATTTAAAGCTCAAGTCCTCTGTGGTTACATTGTATAATAAATGATGACAACTATTTTCTACTATTTTTCTTACTGTTTTCTAGGCCAATATTGCAAGTCAAAATTGCTAGTCATATTGCTATATTTTTATTTTGGCGTAACAGTCAAAAAACTCTGCTGCTGTACCATATCTGCACCAGGTGGAATTATGTTATGCAGTGCATGACGATGGGCTACTTTCAGAGGGCTGAGAAATGAGCTGAAGGGATTAAAAAATAGTGCAAGTCAACTGTTAGGAGGCTTGTAAAATGTCCCTTTAAAGCATAGGTCTCAAACTCAATTCCTGGAGGGCCGCAGCTCTCCACAGTTTTGCTCCAACCCTAATCAAACACAGCTGATCTAGTCGTGTCTGGTAGCCTTGAACACCTTGATTAGTTGGATCAGCTGTGTTGGATTAGGGTTGCCGCAAAACTGTGCAGAGCTGCGGCCCTTCAGGAACTGAGTTTGAGACCTATGCTTTAAGGGGTAAGTTACCCTAAAATTGAAAATTCTGTTATTAGTTGTTCACTTTCATGTTCTTTCAATGAGATTTTCGTTTATCTTCAGAACACAAATTAAAATATTTTTGATGAAATCCTAGCACTCTCTCATCTTCCAAAGACTGCAATAGTTCCAAATGTTTAATGTCCAGAAAAGGAACCAAAAACAATGTCAAAGCATTCCATGCCACTTCAGGGGTTCAAGTGTAATCATACAAAAATCCAAAAAACATTTTTGTGTGCCAACATTTTTTAAATACCACTCTGTTTGCCCATATCTTCTCTCTCAGGTCAGGGTGCACATTTACTATAGGTTATACAACATATCAATTCATCATTAGACATCATTAGCGTCAGCAGCAGAAAACGCAAGTATGGTATTTATAGTAAAGGCGTACATTGATCTGATATGGAAGACGTTGGCAAACAAAATGGTTCTTACAATTTTTTGAACTGAAAGAGTCACAGAAAATGTGTTTGAAGGTGCGGGGCATTTACCATAGCTCAGAATTTTCCAAGTGTAGTCCAATAAATTCTATAGAAATCTACTCAATGTTGTATGAAATCTAAAAAACAAAACAAATGCATATAAATTCCTGTCATGAAATTCTGTTTGGATGCACAGGCTAATAGGTCCAGTTCAGTCTGTAGTGTGTTTTCACTAAGAAACCTGAAGAAAGAGTCCAAGTAATTGGCAACCCTATAGTATAGAATGTGCCAATAAAGACACAAGCCATTGGAGTCCAATGTCTGCTTGATTCAGAACATAAAAAAAAATTTAAAAGTGCTGGTTAAATCTAAATGTAAGTTTTAATTCATTACCATGCTAAATCTCTCAGAGATGTCATGACAGAAATATGGAAAATATAAAGAATTTATTAAACTTAGAACATATTCACATATTATTTGATTAATAAGATTATTTTAAAATCAAATTGAATTTATTTGGGTATTGAATTCATCAAACTCACTCACTTTCCTACAGCCTAATGCCTGATTTATCAGGGATTGCCACAGTGGAATGAACTGGCAATTAATTGATCAAACTCTCACTATATATTCATAGCTCTCATCCTATTAATTAGTCAGTTTGTAACATTTTTGTAAAATTCATTACATTTATTTGTAGATCAAAATCCATTGAATTTTACAATTTAAACCCATTATATTTTTAATGGACTTGACCCAACCAATACAATAAGTGACTAGGCGTATGGACAAAACAGGAGTGCAAATGTGCGTATGCCACTTCCCACTCAAAAGTTGTAAAAAAATTAAAAAATTAACATGATGGGAAAATGTGCGCAACATATTTAACTTGCATATATTCTTCATTGAACCACTTTAAATCTTCATATGAGCCATAATCATTAATAAATAAATTCTAATTTGTTTTGGTGTAGATTCACTTTAAGGAATGTTTCCTTGCTAATTGTATAAATCAAACCCCAGTTGTATGTTGTATTGCTGTAAACAGAGATGAATAAAAACTAATGCTAGTTAATTAATGTTGTAAAGTGTTACCAAGAATAGTTTTTCACTTTTTTTCTTCGCATATTTTTGGATTTTAGGTTCCAGATGGTGCAACTGTTGCTTTAGTGCCACGCCACAGCAAACACATTCACCATGATACCCACGATTACATCGCCGGGGAGAGTAAGTAAAATGACTGTGTATAGTGTTCATGTTCACATACACACAACACACAATCGTTTAGATTAATTTTGAAACATTTAAGCTAAAAATGGAAGGCTCTGGTGATAACTAATAGTACACTCCCTTTGATGAAGGTACAATATTGTACCTGCAGGTTTTATAAACCACAGGTACATTTTGCTTTCCCAAGTACAAATCATGTCCTTAAAGGTACAAACTACAATGTTATAAATTTGTTTCTTTGTCTTAAGGTACAGTCCTCTTCCGTAAAAAAGTACTGCCCCAGTGACAAGGGTTTGTACCTTCTTTGGTACAACATTGTAGCTTTTTTTCTGAGAGTGTATAGCAATAATTTGAATACACATAACTAGAGTAAATATACAAGACTCCATAAACAAACAAAAAAAGAAATTTGTGAAAAGATTTGTCCATTAATTAATATAGTCTATATCTAACATTCAGTTCAACAGATTATCAGTGTGTGTCAAGATGAGATCATATAATCTATAACTAATGTTAAGACATGCTAGGAACACAATGAAACCTGAACATTGTGCTAAAAATGCTATGCAGTGTGGTAAGATATGTTAGAAACTTGGTAGCATACATTACATCAAGCAGCTGCACAGTAACCAGGCAATATTTCAGAGCATCATAGCAACACATATGAAAATGAATGAATGCTAAATAAAAACAAACAACACATTTTCTCCGTTTTCCACACTTGGAGAATAAGTACTGCATGAAATCTAAATTTACAATGTTTATTTTGCTAGCACACAATGGTAGTTTTAAGGTGAACGATTAATCTGTGCAAGTTAAAACTTTCATTCAAAAGCATTCAAAATCTAACCATTCTTTGTAATGTAGTGTTTCTCTGATGACATTAGTTTGATGATGTAGGTGAAACATGCTTAGCCACCCTAACAGTTAGTTTGCCGCAAGTGAAAAAGAATGAGTGCGGTGATGGAAATTTTTTACACTGATGATCATATATTGATGATTGATAATTATATATCGATATTATAAGTTGATTAAGGTTTTGCTAAAGTAAAGATTAAATGCTTTATAATCATTGAGCTATCGAATGTAATCTACTGGTTGTTTAACAGTTAAGGAGCTGTAGAGAAATTCTTACCTAAATCATTTGATGTGTCCCAATTTGCATTCTATACTACGCCCTAAAAGTATGTACTTTTTTTGTGAAGGAAAATATACCTTTGAGTGTGTAACAGAAGAGTATGCAAGCTTTGGGACATACTACTGCCTCATTCACAGATCGTTGTTGCTTAGTTATAAGCCCTGTCAATCATCCACATTTCTGTCATATTTAATTTCCTACCTTATTGGAGAAGTAGCAGTAGGTTAATCTCCCTTTCACAAGTTTTTTCATGCAGAGAAATCTCCTCAGGTCTTTGGATAATTATGCATTCAGACGTTAATGTCCAAACACATCTTTATACAAGTTCACATTGTTGTTGCAGATTAAATATAATACGGAAAACATGATTTAAATATTTTCCAGTTGGCTAGATATTAATTAACAGTCATACAAACATCTTTACAGAAGCCTCTCTACTTTAAGGTTGGTCTCGCGCGTCCACCTTGTTTGTTGTTTATTTACACTTTTCACCTGCGTATTTAGTTAGAATCAAATTCACATTCAACGCGCAATGTATTGGGGGCAATATCAGCGGTTAGAGTATGGACACTAATATGCTTACGGTTTTTACCAGATATAGTAAACCATCCAGGAACTTTTGGCATACTATTTTCAACATACTATGATTTGGAACATGCTTATTCTATTTTCAAATACTATTTAGGACAGATATGTGAATTGGGATGCAGCATTTGTCTTTAAAAATGCTTGTGAGCCTATGCTTGGAATTATTTTGCTCACAGAGGCTGTCTGTTTTTAAACAGATCATTCTCCGGAGAATAAAAGCACTTAAAAAACAAACTTATTCTGACTTTATTTAATTTCGGTCTTCACATAAAAATGTATTCCTTGTGAATAGGAAGAAACTAATTTGCCATTACAGTGCAAAATTAAACCCCACCACCTACTCAATATTCCATTTCAGTTGGAAATTTGTGTTACTGTAAAGCTGCTATTACTTAAAGACACTTTATCATTTTTTAAAACCAACTACACGTAAATAGAGATTACATTTTGAAATAAATAATTGAAGCGTACGTTTTATATGTGTAGCTAGCCTTTTTTTGTGTTCTGCGTTCATCTCTTGAATATATTGCTTCATTTGAACCGCTTGAATTTTGACTATGCAGAGACGCCCATGCTGGAGGATGCAGATGAAGGAGGAGTGAGGCTGTGGCATCTGGTGAAGGCCAGCGAGGAGCCAGAGTTACCCAAACACAGACGAGGGAGTTTAAAAGAACGAGAACGAGCCAAGACCATTCCAGAGATTTATCTCACGCGACTCCTGTCAATGAAGGTGTCCTGACAAATGCACATTCACAAAGCCTATAGATACAGACATACAAAGAAGCCAAACTCATATCAGTCATGTTCCTCTTTTTCCTAATTCTAATTCTAAGTTGCTAATTCTAAAAATAAATGAATAAATATACACCCAGGGTATAAATTTAACATTTGCCAAGCATAAATCACTAAGAATTTCATAAAACAGGTAGAGAAATGATGCAAGAGTCTTGCATCTTTGTCACCCCTTTTACCCCTGATGAGTTTGCATCCCTGCAAACAGTTGCAATTAAACAAGTGTGTAACCTGATGAAATTTTAAGGAGTCAATTTAAATGTGCAGCAATATAAATGTATTGTTGTTATATAAAAGAATATATTCTTGTTTTAATTAATGATAACTATATGTATGACATATTTTACGTTAATTAGTATTATAGAAATGTATCTTTAGTCATCCATTTAAACCCTTATGTGCTGTTGGGGAGGTTTTCATCCTCTCTGCGTTAATTTTGAGTCTTAATTTGGCCATAACCATTTCTGTGTTTCAGCTAGCAGAATGATTTTTGGTGACAAATCTTATTTTGACACATATTTTCAGAAAATGCTTTGAATTGAAAAAAACAACAATACACTTTGGGGAAATTTACTATCCTTTTGTTATGTTTAGGATGAAAACATCCACCAAATTAAACTGCTGTAAAAAGCATCAGATCAATAATCAACCTCAGTCCTAATCAAAACTACTAAATGTTTTTAAAAAGTACAGGATTTTAACTCTTTAATTGGCAAATTCATAAATGATTTGACTGATTCGGTGGGGGAAAAAGCACATAAAAGGATGTATTTTTAAAATAAAAAGTAATTGTGGACTGGATTTTTTAACCTTTTATCAAAGTCTTGGACATGTGAAACAACATTGCCTTTGATGCTTTGTTTTTGATTCATATTATTTTTTCTCTCTCTAATTTACTGTTGGTGGTTGTTTTTTCCCTATTGACTTTCATTATAAACACATCTTTTGGTTACAAATCCATGTTGGGAAGAGGTCATATTTGTCATTTTTACTGTTGATCATCAGTTGGCATTAACACTTTAGATAGGCCTGTGCAAAAAAAAGCTTAGTTGCTGAATTTTATATGTAGGATAACAGCAAAGTAAAGTGTGTGTCTGTGAGTGTTTAAAACTGACCTTTACACACTTACCTTGATGTGTCTGAGTAAATCAAAGTATGCATCTCAGCTCTCAGAACTACATGGAATAAATAAAAACAAAGACTGTGTATTTATGTACCATTAAATGTGGTTATAATGGAAGTCAGTGGAGCAAAAACAGTAAACAGTAACAGTAAATTATGGAGAAAAAACTTTTTATCTAATCAAAATCTAATCATGAATTGCATCAAAGCCAATGTTGTTACTAATCTTTCACATGTCCAAGACTGTGATAAAAGGTTAAAAAAAATCCAGTCCACAAATACTTTTTATATTGAAAATACATCGTAATACGTAAAATACATAATTACGTATAACGCATATAAACGCATAACATTTAGTAGTTTTGATCAGGACTGAGGTTGATTAACAGATTTATGCAAAAAAAAAAACTGAAAAAAAAAAAAATTTATATGATGCATTTTACAGTAGTTTAATTCACTTGATGTTTTTATCCCTAACATAACAAAAGGTTAGTAAATTTGAACAATGCACAAGGGTTAGTCTGTTGTTTTATTCATTCATTCATTCATTTTCTTTTCGGCTTAGTCCCTTTATTAATCAGGGGTCGCCACAGCGCAATAAACCGCCAACTTATCCAGCATATGTTTTATAAAGCGGATACCCTTCCAGCCGCAACCCAACACTGGGAAACACCCATACACTCTTGCACACACTAACATAAACTACGGACAATTTAGCTTATTCAATTTACCTATAGCGCATGTCTTTTGGACTGTGGAGGAAACCCATGCAAACACGGGGAGAACATGCAAACTCCACACAGAAATGCCAACTGACCCAGCCGGGGCTCGAACCAGCGACCTTCTTGCTCTGAGGCGATTGTGCTACTGTCATTTTATTATTATTATTAATAATAATACGCTAGAGAATAATTATAATACATAATTTGCTCTAGCTGTTTTGAAATAATGAAATAAATCACATTTCTGTTGTTGGTAGAAATTATTTAAGGCCAATAAATGTTAGTCACCGGCAATTAAATAAATCTTACTTTTAGGCCCTACAATTCTATGTTAACATGCTTTTTTTTTGGTTTTTATAGGGTACACTGCAGAAGTTTGTGGATGATCTGTTCACAGTTATTCTAAGCACTAGTCGACCGGTTCCTCTGGCAATCAAATATTTCTTTGACTTGCTGGATGATCAGGCAGTCCGCCATGGCATTTCAGACTCTGAGACCATTCACATCTGGAAAACCAACAGGTACTCACAAATTAATCAATGCTTAACATTTTAAGATTCAGTCTTTGTACAACATTTTATTATCATTCACAAAATGACATATCTGCAACGTTCCAGTACCTTAATCACCTATTAATACACAATATGCAATGACAATCTGTCTCTCTGTTAAGCCTTTAATGCGTAAAATCATACCATAGCAGTGTGATCAGTCTTGGCTGGTCTCTGGAACATACGATCACACCAGTGTGATTAAAAATATTCAGTGCGTCACATGATCAGCTGCTAAAATCAAATCTGCTTTCCTGCGATGGCTCATATTTAAAAATCACAATTTATCAGTAAAACGAAAATATAAAACGAAAAAAGTACTTTATATTAAATACAAATCTGGTATATTTTAATGGCTGTAACAGTATAAGCTGTTTGGTGGGAAAAAAATGGGCTACGGGTCGGACTCTGGCCAAAAATTTTGATGAGCTGGTGGACAAGGGCCGGTCTACAGCCGGTCTGTCATTCACACACTATTGATTTTTGGTTTGATTTTTATAGAAAATGGGGAAAAAACACTTTAATATGTTGTGCATTTTATTAGACTGGACAGAGTGGGATTTAAAAAGTGCTGCTTCTTCTCCACATGATCATGACTAGACGAACTGGATGTGGTTGACTGTTGCATAATAAAAGCACCACTGCTTTTGTGCCACTCACTCTCGTCTCTCATCAGCAATTGCTTCAGCCATCTAGTTTCACTTTAAGGGCTTTCAGTCTTACTCCGCTTCATACAACCATGATAATAAGTTTAGAATAGTTTAGCTCATTCATGAACATGCTTTCTGCCCCGTAAGATGTAATGAAGATGAAAACTCCCATGATTCCACTCTCAATGTCAAACTGGAAATGAAGAGTTCAGCCAAAACTCTCTAAATCCATCTGACCTCTTTTCTTTTAAATGAGCATTTTCTATCAGGCTCCTCTGATTAGGTTCAGAAGTTTCATTTTATATGTAATGATAAGGTTATTAGCTAGTAAATAAAATAACTTTTTTTTTAAAAATATCACTTTAGACAATTCTTTGGTATTTAACAAGGTAAATTTTCTTTTGCGTCAAAACCAGCTAAATCCACTTGTGATTTTTTTTTTTTTGCAAAAACCTCAAAATCCATCTATTGGGACAAGACTGGGAAAGTGATTGGGAAAATCACTAAAGATGCAATTAGAAATTAAAGCTGCAAGCAGCGATGATAGGGACCTCGCACCCGGGCTCACCGCCGCCCGGCGGCCGTAGGATGACAGAGAACCGCGAACAATAATAATTTAGGCCGATACATAAAAAAATCTGAGAAAATCACAGATTTATGCCAAACTTGCTCCCGTCAGCTGGTGGCGCTATGACTGTGACTCAATATTTTCATGTAGATGTCTTCAGGAGAGGATTTTAATCAACCATGTGAATTTTCAGGCAGATCAGACATTGTTTGGCTGAGTTATAGGCAATTTTACTGTTGCCACCAGGTGGCGCTATGACTGTGACTCAATATTGGCATGTAGATGTCTTCAGGAGAGCAATCTTATAAACCATGTGAAGTTTTAGGCAGATCGGATATTGTTTGGCTGAGTTATAGGCAATTTTAAGTTTGCCAGCAGGTGGCGCTATAACTCTATCGAGTTATTGGCATGTAAACATGTTCAGGTCAGGACACTTATCAAATGTGTGAGTTTTGAGGCAGATCGGATCATGCATGCCTGAGTTATAACGACTTGATGTTTCATGGCGAATCATCAAAGTTTGCGAGTCCGCCACGGACACGCCCATCAACGAAAACTCTAGACCTTCACAATATATCATCGATACTGCTTTCAGATGACACCACTCAAATTTGGTGCTGATATGATAAAATTTGTGGGAGGAGTTTGTTTCACTGTAAATCTTGCTATTTCCTGTAGCCAGCAGGTGGCGCTATAACTGTATCGGGATATTGTCATGTAAACGTGTTCAGGTCAGGACGGTTATCAAACGTGTGAATTTTGAGGCAGATCAGATAATGCATGCCTGAGTTATAACAACTTGATGTTTCGTGGCGAGTCGTCAAAATTTACGAGGCCGCCACGGACACGCCCATCGACGAAAACTCTAAAGCTTCGCAATTTAACATCGCCAAGGCCTTTAGATGACATGACTCAATTTTGGTGTCGATCGGATGAAATCCCTAGGAGGAGTTCGTTAAAGTACAACGCCTGGAAATGGCAAAATCGCCACTTTTTCGCCGCAGGAAGCCGTAAATATCCGACTTCCTGTTGGGTTTGAGATATCGCTCCTTGAGACTTTTTTGTAGGTCTTGGCATGTTTGAGGTGTGTGCCAATTTTCGTGCATGTGCGTGATTCGTGGCTCGGGGGCTTGTCCGTATCAATTTTCTAGGTGGCGCTGTCGAGTCATTTTGCCACGCCCACTTCCGAAGCCTATAAGAAACGTAAATTTTCGCGACTTCTGGGGCGTGTGCAAATTTTCGTGAGTTTTCGGGCATGTTTAGACCCTCAAAATCGCGATTCATTCGGGAGAAGAATAAGAATAATAATAATAATTAAAGCTGCAAGCAGCGATGATAGGGACCTCGCACACGGGCTCACCGCCGCCCGGTGGCCGTAGGACGACAGAGAACCGCGAACAATAATAATTTAAGCCGATACATAAAAAAATCTGAGAAAATCACAGATTTATGCCATACTTGCTCCTGTCAGCAGGTGGCGCTATGACTGTGACTCAAGATTGGCATGTAGATGTCTTCAGTAGTGGAAACTCATCAAACATGTGAAGTTTCAGCCTGATCGGACATTGTGTGGATGAGTTATAAGCCAAACTACCTACTGTCAGCAGGTGGCGCTATGACTGTGACTCAATATTGGCATGTAGATGTCTTCAGGAGATGAGTCTTAACAACCATGTGAAGTTTCAGGCAGATCGGACATTGTTTGGCTGAGTTATAGGCAATTTTATTGTAGACAGCAGGTGGCGCTATAACTGTGACTCAATATTGCCATGTAGTTGTCTTCAGGAGTGGATTTTAATCAACCATGTGAATTTTCAGGCCGATCGGACATTGTGTGGCTGAGTTATAGGCAATTTTACTGTTCCCAGCAGGTGGCGCTATAACTTTAACTGGATATTGATATGTAAACATGTTCAGGTCAGGACGGTTATCAATTGTGTGAATTTTGAGGCAGATCGGATCATGTATGCCTGAGTTATAATGACTTTCTGTTTTGTGGCGAATTGTCAAAGTTTGCGAGGCCGCCACGGACACGCCCATCGAGTAAAGCTCTAAAGCTTCGCAATTTAACATCGCCAAGGCCTTTAGATGACAAAACCCAATTTTGGTGTCGATCGGATGAAATCCCTAGGAGGAGTTCGTTAAAGTACAAAGCCTGGAAATAGCAAAAACGCCACTTTTTCGCCGCAGGAAGCTAAAAATATACGACTTCCTGTTGGGTTTGAGATTTCGCTCCAAGAGACTTTTTCGTAGGTTTTGGCATGTTTGACGTGTGTGCCAAGTTTCGTGCGTGTGCGAGATTCGTAGCTCGGGGGCCTGTCCGTTTAATTTTTATAGGTGGCGCCAGCAGGTGGCGCTATAACTGTATCAGGATATTGGCATGTAAGCGTGTTCAGGTCAGGACGGTGATCAAATGTGTGAGTTTTGAGGCTGATCGGATCATGCATGCCTGAGTTATAACAACTTCCTGTTTCGTGTCGAACCATCAAAGTTTGCGAGGCCGCCACGGACACACCCATCGACGAAAACTCTGGACCTTCACAATATATCATCGCTAGAGTGTTCAGAGGACACCTCTCAAATTTGGTGCTGATATGACCAAATTTGTGGGAGGAGTTTGTTACAATGTAAAATCATGTCATTTCCTGTAGCCAGCAGGTGGCGCTATAACTGTATCGGGATATTGTCATGTAAACGTGTTCAGGTCAGGACGGTTATCAAACGTGTGAATTTTGAGGCTGATCGGATAATGCATGCCTGAGTTATAACGACTTCCTGTTTCGTGGCGAGTCGTCAAAGTTTGCGAGGCCGCCACGGACACGCCCATCGACGAAAACTCTAAAGCTTCGCAATTTAACATCGCCAAGGCCTTTAGATGACATAACCCAATTTTGGTGTCGATCGGATGAAATCCCTAGGAGGAGTTCGTTAAAATACAACGCCTGAAAATGGCAAAAACGCCACTTTTTCGCCGCAGGAAGCCGTAAATATCCGACTTCCTGTTGGGTTTGAGATATCGCTCCTTGAGACTTTTTTGTAGGTCTTGGCATGTTTGAGGTGTGTGCCAATTTTCGTGCGTGTGCGTGATTCGTGGCTCGGGGGCTTGTCCGTATCAATTTTCTAGGTGGCGCTGTGGAGTCATTTTGCCACGCCCACTTCCGAGACCCATATCAGCCGACCATTTACGCCGCGTTTGATGTGTGTGCAAAGTTTCGTGAGTTTTCGAGCACGTTTAGACCCTCAAAAGTGCCCCGATTAGGGGCGGAATAATAATAATAATAATAATAATAATAATAATAATAATAATAATAAAAAACATTACAATTACAATAGGGCCTACGCACCGTAGGTGCTCGGTCCCTAATTAAAGCTGCAAGCAGCGATGAAAGGGACCTCGCACACGGGCTCACCGCCGACCGGTGGCCTTAGGACAACAGAGAACCGCGAACAATAATAATTTAAGCCGATATATATAAAAAACCTGAGAAAATCAAGGATTTATGCCATACTTGCTCCTGTCAGCAGGTGGCGCTATGACTGTGACTCAATATTGGCATGTAGATGTCTTCAGGAGATGAGTCTTAACAACCATGTGAAGTTTCAGGCAGATCGGACATTGTTCGGCTGAGTTATAGGCAATTTTATTGTTGCCAGCAGGTGGCGCTATGACTGTGACTCAATATTGATATGTAGATGTCTTCAGGAGAGAATTTTAATCAACCATGTGAATTTTCAGGCAGATCGGACATTGTGTGGCTGAGTTATAGGCAATTTTACTGTTCCCAGCAGGTGGCGCTATAACTTTAACTGGATATTGATATGTAAACATGTTCAGGTCAGGACGGTTATCAATTGTGTGAATTTTGAGGCAGATCGGATCATGTATGCCTGAGGTATAATGACTTCCTGTTTTGTGGCGAATCGTCAAAGTTTGCGAGGCCGCCACGGACACGCCCATCGAGTAAAGCTCTAAAGCTTCGCAATTTAACATCGCCAAGGCCTTTAGATGACAAAACCCAATTTTGGTGTCGATTGGATGAAATCCCTAGGAGGAGTTCGTTAAAGTACAAAGCCTGGAAATGGCAAAAACGCCACTTTTTCGCCGCAGGAAGCTAAAAATATACGACTTCCTGTTGGGTTTGAGATTTTGCTCCAAGAGACTTTTTCGTAGGTTTTGGCATGTTTGACGTGTGTGCCAAGTTTCGTGCGTGTGCGAGATTCGTAGCTCGGGGGCCTGTCCGTTTAATTTTTATAGGTGGCGCCAGCAGGTGGCGCTATAACTTTATCGGGATATTGGCATGTAAGCGTGTTCAGGTCAGGACGGTGATCAAATGTGTGAGTTTTGAGGCTGATCGGATCATGCATGCCTGAGTTATAACAACTTCCTGTTTCGTGGCGAACCATCAAAGTTTGCGAGGCCGCCACGGACACACCCATCGACGAAAACTCTGGACCTTCACAATATATCATCGCTAGAGTGTTCAGAGGACACCTCTCAAATTTGGTGCTGATATGACCAAATTTGTGGGAGGAGTTTGTTACAATGTAAAATCATGTCATTTCCTGTAGCCAGCAGGTGGCGCTATAACTGTATCGGGATATTGTCATGTAAACGTGTTCAGGTCAGGACGGTTATCAAACGTGTGAATTTTGAGGCTGATCGGATAATGCATGCCTGAGTTATAACGACTTCCTGTTTCGTGGCGAGTCGTCAAAGTTTGCGAGGCCGCCACGGACACGCCCATCGACGAAAACTCTAAAGCTTCGCAATTTAACATCGCCAAGGCCTTTAGATGACATAACCCAATTTTGGTGTCGCTCGGATGAAATCCCTAGGAGGAGTTCGTTAAAATACAACGCCTGAAAATGGCAAAAACGCCACTTTTTCGCCGCAGGAAGCTGTAAATATCCGACTTCCTGTTGGGTTTGAGATATCGCTCCTTGAGACTTTTTTGTAGGTCTTGGCATGTTTGAGGTGTGTGCCAATTTTCGTGCATGTGCGTGATTCGTGGCTCGGGGGCTTGTCCGTATCAATTTTCTAGGTGGCGCTGTCGAGTCATTTTGCCACGCCCACTTCCGAGACCCATATCAGCCGACCATTTACGCCGCGTTTGATGTGTGTGCAAAGTTTCGTGAGTTTTCGAGCACGTTTAGACCCTCAAAAGTGCCCCGATTAGGGGCGGAATAATAATAATAATAATAATAATAATAATTAAAGCTGCAAGCAGCGATGATAGGGACCTCGCACCCGGGCTCACCGCCGCCCGGTGGCCGTAGGACGACAGAGAACCGCGAACAATAATAATTTAGGCCGATACATAAAAAAAATCTGAGAAAATCACAGATTTATGCCAAACTTGCTCCCGTCAGCAGGTGGCGCTATGACTGTGACTCAATATTTTCATGTAGATGTCTTCAGGAGTGGAATTTTATCAACCATGTGAATTTTCAGGCAGATCGGACTTTGTTTGGCTGAGTTATAGGCAATTTTACTGTTGCCACCAGGTGGCGCTATGACTCTGACTCAAAATTGGCATGTAGATGTCTTCAGGAGAACAATCTTATCAACCATGTGAAGTTTTAGGCAGATCGGATATTGTTTGGCTGAGTTATAGGCAATTTTAAGTTTGCCAGCAGGTGGCGCTATAACTTTATCGAGTTATTGGCATGTAAACATGTTCAGGTCAGGACACTTATCAAATGTGTGAGTTTTGAGGCAGATCGGATCATGCATGCCTGAGTTATAACAACTTCCTGTTTGATGGCGAATCATCAAAGTTTGCGAGTCCGCCACGGACACGCCCATCGACGAAAACTCTAGACCTTCACAATATATCATCGATACTGCTTTCAGATGACACCACTCAAATTTGGTGCTGATATGATGAAATTTGTGGGAGGAGTTTGTTTCGCTGTGAATCATGTCATTTCCTGTAGCCAGCAGGTGGCGCTATAACTGTATTGGGATATTGGCATGTAAACGTGTTCAGGTCAGGACGGTTATCAAGTGTGTGAATTTTGAGGCAGATCGGATAATGCATGCCTGAGTTATAACAACTTGATGTTTCGTGGCGAGTTGTCAAAATTTACGAGGCCGCCACGGACACGCCCATCGACGAAAACTCTAAAGCTTCGCAATTTAACATCGCCAAGGCCTTTAGATGACATAACCCAATTTTGGTGTCGATCGGATGAAATCCCTAGGAGGAGTTAGTTAAAATACAATGGCTGGAAATGGCAAAAACGCCACTTTTTCGCCGCAGGAAGCTGTAAATATCCGACTTCCTGTTGGGTTTGAGATATCGCTCCTTGAGACTTTTTCGTAGGTCTTGGCATGTTTGAGGTGTGTGCCAATTTTCGTGCATGTGCGTGATTCGTGTGTCGGGGGCTTGTCCGTATCAATTTTCTAGGTGGCGCTGTCGAGTCATTTTGCCACGCCCACTTCCGAGACCCATATCAGCCGACCATTTACGCCGCGTTTGATGTGTGTGCAAAGTTTCGTGAGTTTTCGAGCACGTTTAGACCCTCAAAAGTGCCCCGATTAGGGGCGGAATAATAATAATAATAATAATAATAATAATAATAATAATAATAATAAAAAACATTACAGATACAATAGGGCCTACGCACCGTAGGTGCTCGGTCCCTAATAAAAAACATTACAGATACAATAGGGCCTACGCACCGTAGGTGCTCGGTCCCTAATAATAATAATAATTAAAGCTGCAAGCAGCGATGAAAGGGACCTCGCACACGGGCTCACCGCCGCCCGGTGGCCGTAGGACGACAGAGAACCGCGAACAATAATAATTTAAGCCGATACATAAAAAAATCTGAGTAAATCACAGATTTATGCCATACTTGCTCCTGTCAGCAGGTGGCACTATGACTGTGACTCAAGATTGGCATGTAGATGTCTTCAGTAGTGGAAACTCATGAAACATGTGAAGTTTCAGCCTGATCGGACATTGTGTGGATGAGTTATAAGCCAAACTACCTACTGTCAGCAGGTGGCGCTATGACTGTGACTCAAGATTGGCATGTAGATGTCTTCAGTAGTGGAAACTCATCAAACATGTGAAGTTTCAGCCTGATCGGACATTGTGTGGATGAGTTATAAGCCAAACTACCTACTGTCAGCAGGTGGCGCTATGACTGTGACTCAATATTTGCATGTAGATGTCTTCAGGAGATGAGTCTTAACAACCATGTGAAGTTTCAGGCAGATCGGACATTGTTTTTCTGAGTTATAGGCAATTTTATTGTTGCCAGCAGGTGGCGCTATAACTGTGACTCAATTTTGGCATGTAGTTGTCTTCAGGAGTGGATTTTAATCAACCATGTGAATTTTCAGGCAGATCGGACATTGTGTGGTTGAGTTATAGGAAATTTTGCCGTTGCCAGCAGGTGGCGCTATGACTGTGACTCAATATTGATATGTAGATGTCTTCAGGAGAGGATTTTAATCAACCATGTGAATTTTCATGCAGATCGGACATTGTTAGGCTGAGTTATAGGCAATTTTATTGTTGACAGCAGGTGGCGCTATAACTGTGACTCAATATTGCCATGTAGTTGTCTTCAGGAGTGGATTTTAATCAACCATGTGAATTTTCAGGCCGATCGGACATTGTGTGGCTGAGTTATAGGCAATTTTACTGTTCCCAGCAGGTGGCGCTATAACTTTAACTGGATATTGATATGTAAACATGTTCAGGTCAGGACGGTTATCAATTGTGTGAATTTTGAGGCAGATCGGATCATGTATGCCTGAGTTATAATGACTTTCTGTTTTGTGGCGAATTGTCAAAGTTTGCGAGGCCGCCACGGACACGCCCATCGAGTAAAGCTCTAAAGCTTCGCAATTTAACATCGCCAAGGCCTTTAGATGACAAAACCCAATTTTGGTGTCGATCGGATGAAATCCCTAGGAGAAGTTTGTTAAAGTACAAAGCCTGGAAATGGCAAAAACGCCACTTTTTCGCCGCAGGAAGCTAAAAATATCCGACTTCCTGTTGGGTTTGAGATTTCGCTCCAAGAGACTTTTTCGTAGGTTTTGGCATGTTTGACGTGTGTGCCAAGTTTCGTGCGTGTGCGAGATTCGTAGCTCGGGGGCCTGTCCGTTTAATTTTTATAGGTGGCGCCAGCAGGTGGCGCTATAACTGTATCGGGATATTGGCATGTAAGCGTGTTTAGGTCAGGTTGGTGATCAAATGTGTGAGTTTTGAGGCTGATCGGATCATGCATGCCTGAGTTATAACAACTTCCTGTTTCGTGGCGAACCATCAAAGTTTGCGAGGCCGCCACGGACACACCCATCGACGAAAACTCTGGACCTTCACAATATATCATCGCTAGAGTATTCAGAGGACACCTCTCAAATTTGGTGCTGATATGACCAAATTTGTGGGAGGAGTTTGTTACAATGTAAAATCATGTCATTTCCTGTAGCCAGCAGGTGGCGCTATAACTGTATCGGGATATTGGCATGTAAACGTGTTCAGGTCAGGACGGTTATCAAACGTGTGAATTTTGAGGCTGATCGGATAATGCATGCCTGTGTTATAACAACTTGATGTTTCGTGGCGAGTCGTCAAAGTTTGCGAGGCCGCCACGGACACGCCCATCGACGAAAACTCTAAAGCTTCGCAATTTAACATCGCCAAGGCCTTTAGATGACATAACCCAATTTTGGTGTCGATCGGATGAAATCCCTAGGAGGAGTTCGTTAAAATACAACGCCTGGAAATGGCAAAATCGCCACTTTTTCGCCGCAGGAAGCTGTAAATATCTGACTTCCTGTTGGGTTTGAGATATCGCTCCTTGAGACTTTTTCGTAGGTCTTGGCATGTTTGAGGTGTGTGCCAATTTTCGTGCATGTGCGTGATTCGTGTGTCGGGGGCTTGTCCGTATCAATTTTCTAGGTGGCGCTGTCGAGTCATTTTGCCACGCCCATTTCCGAGACCCATATCAGCCGACCATTTACGCCGCGTTTGATGTGTGTGCAAAGTTTCGTGAGTTTTCGAGCACGTTTAGACCCTCAAAAGTGCCCCGATTAGGGGCGGAATAATAATAATAATAATAATAATAATAATAATAATAATAATAATAAAAACGGAGCAATTCCAATAGGGCCTTGCACCGTTTGGTGCTCGGTCCCTAATAATAAAAAACATTACAGATACAATAGGGCCTACGCACCGTAGGTGCTCGGTCCCTAATTAAAGCTGCAAGCAGCGATGATAGGGACCTCGCACACGGGCTCACCGCCGCCCGGTGGCCGTAGGACGACAGAGAACCGCGAACAATAATAGTTTAGGCCGATATATGAAAAAATCTGAGAAAATCACAGATTTATGCCAAACTTGCTCCCGTCAGCAGGTGGCGCTATGACTGTGACTCAACATTTTCATGTAGATGTCTTCAGGAGTGGAATTTTATCAACCATGTGAATTTTTAGGCAAATCGGACTTTGTTTGGCTGAGTTATAGGCAATTTTACTGTTGCCACCAGGTGGCGCTATGACTGTGACTCAATATTGGCATGTACATGTCTTCAGGAGAGCAATCTTATCAACCATGTGAAGTTTTAGGTAGATCGGATATTGTTTGGCTGAGTTATAGGCAATTTTAAGTTTGCCAGCAGGTGGCGCTATAACTTTATGGAGTTATTGGCATGTAAACATGTTCAGGTCAGGACACTTATCAAATGTGTGAGGTTTGAGGCAGATCGGATCATGCATGCCTGAGTTATAACAACTTGATGTTTCATGGCGAATCATCAAAGTTTGCGAGTGCGCCACGGACACGCCCATCGACGAAAACTCTAGACCTTCACAATATATCATCGATACTGCTTTCAGATGACACCACTCAAATTTGGTGCTGATATGATGAAATTTGTGCGAGGAGTTTGTTTTACTGTAAATCATGTCATTTCCTGTAGCCAGCAGGTGGCGCTATAACTGTATCGGGATATTGGCATGTAAACGTGTTCAGGTCAGGACGGTTATCAAACGTGTGAATTTTGAGGCTGATCGGATAATGCATGCCTGAGTTATAACAACTTGATGTTTCATGGCGAGTCGTCAAAATTTACGAGGCCGCCACAGACACGCCCATCGACGAAAACTGTAAAGCTTCGCAATTTAACATCGCCAAGGTCTTTAGATGACATAACCCAATTTTGGTGTCGATCGGATGAAATCCCTAGGAGGAGTTCGTTAAAGTACAACGCCTGGAAATGTCAAAATCGCCACTTTTTCGCCGCAGGAAGCCATAAATATCCGACTTCCTGTTGGGTTTGAGATATCGCTCCTTGAGACTTTTTTGTAGGTCTTGGCATGTTTGAGGTGTGTGCCAATTTTCGTGCATGTGCGTGATTCGTGGCTCGGGGGCTTGTCCGTATCAATTTTCTAGGTGGCGCTGTCGAGTCATTTTGCCACGCCCACTTCCGAAGCCTATAACAAACGTAAATTTTCGCCACTTCTGGGGCGTGTGCAAATTTTCGTGAGTTTTCGGGCATGTTTAGACCCTCAAAATCGCGATTCATTCGGGAGAAGAATAAGAATAATAATAATAATAATTAAAGCTGCAAGCAGCGATGATAGGGACCTCGCACCCGGGCTCACCGCCGCCCGGTGGCCGTAGGACGACAGAGAACCGCGAACAATAATAATTTAGGCCGATACATAAAAAAATCTGAGAAAATCACAGATTTATGCCAAACTTGCTCCCGTCAGCAGGTGGCGCTATGACTGTGACTCAATATTTTCATGTAGATGTCTTCAGGAGTGGAATTTTATCAACCATGTGAATTTTCAGGCAGATCGGACTTTGTTTGGCTGAGTTATAGGCAATTTTACTGTTGCCACCAGGTGGCGCTATGACTCTGACTCAAAATTGGCATGTAGATGTCTTCAGGAGAACAATCTTATCAACCATGTGAAGTTTTAGGCAGATCGGATATTGTTTGGCTGAGTTATAGGCAATTTTAAGTTTGCCAGCAGGTGGCGCTATAACTTTATCGAGTTATTGGCATGTAAACATGTTCAGGTCAGGACACTTATCAAATGTGTGAGTTTTGAGGCAGATCGGATCATGCATGCCTGAGTTATAACAACTTCCTGTTTCATGGCGAATCATCAAAGTTTGCGAGTCCGCCACGGACACGCCCATCGACGAAAACTCTAGACCTTCACAATATATCATCGATACTGCTTTCAGATGACACCACTCAAATTTGGTGCTGATATGATGAAATTTGTGGGAGGAGTTTGTTTCGCTGTGAATCATGTCATTTCCTGTAGCCAGCAGGTGGCGCTATAACTGTATTGGGATATTGGCATGTAAACGTGTTCAGGTCAGGACGGTTATCAAGTGTGTGAATTTTGAGGCAGATCGGATAATGCATGCCTGAGTTATAACAACTTGATGTTTCGTGGCGAGTTGTCAAAATTTACGAGGCCGCCACGGACACGCCCATCGACGAAAACTCTAAAGCTTCGCAATTTAACATCGCCAAGGCCTTTAGATGACATAACCCAATTTTGGTGTCGATCGGATGAAATCCCTAGGAGGAGTTAGTTAAAATACAATGGCTGGAAATGGCAAAAACGCCACTTTTTCGCCGCAGGAAGCTGTAAATATCCGACTTCCTGTTGGGTTTGAGATATCGCTCCTTGAGACTTTTTCGTAGGTCTTGGCATGTTTGAGGTGTGTGCCAATTTTCGTGCATGTGCGTGATTCGTGTGTCGGGGGCTTGTCCGTATCAATTTTCTAGGTGGCGCTGTCGAGTCATTTTGCCACGCCCACTTCCGAGACCCATATCAGCCGACCATTTACGCCGCGTTTGATGTGTGTGCAAAGTTTCGTGAGTTTTCGAGCACGTTTAGACCCTCAAAAGTGCCCCGATTAGGGGCGGAATAATAATAATAATAATAATAATAATAATAATAATAATAATAAAAAACATTACAGATACAATAGGGCCTACGCACCGTAGGTGCTCGGTCCCTAATAATAATAAACGGAGCAATTCCAATAGGGCCTTGCACCGTTTGGTGCTCGGTCCCTAATAATAATAATAATAATAATAATAATAATAAACGGAGCAATTCCAATAGGGCCTTGCACCGTTTGGTGCTCGGTCCCTAATTATTTTACAAAACATAAAACACATTACACAAACCACCTACAATTAAAAATCTATAAATCTGTCAAGTACATGGCGGTTCATTCCACTGTGATAAACCAGGGAAAATGCAGAAGGAAAATTAATGAATGAATTCTGTCAAGTAAGTGGATTGATCAATAACATTAAACTGACATTAATTAAATCTTAACCATCTGTTGTCATTTCTGATATTTGGGATTTAGATTTAATGTAAGTACAGCAATGTAAACATTGCAGACATTGTAAACTAAGCTTGATAGATTCAAATAATGTAGTGTAAAAACATTGTGAAACATCAATATCTGTGCATTGTCCATTAATATAAAAATCTTATCAGATTAATAGGTATTATAAAGTAATACAAATAATGTATAGTTTTTATGTATTATATTTATCTTTTTTAAAATAGCTTAAATTAGCAAATAAAACACAAGGTAGGCATACTGGGCAAAAAGGAAATGTCTCTCAGACAATTTTAGAAGCTGTCATTCATTCATTCTTACCATACTCAAGCTCTTGGGTCTCTTTTTTTATCCTCATAGCATCCACGTGGGATAAAAGAACGGCATCTTAACTATTTCTTTCGTGGAATGCAGTTGCCGTTTAATGTATAGTAAATCAGACTCATTCGAAGTAGCGTCGCTGCGCAAAAACATTTTATGAATGCATGCTACACTTCCGACTGTACATTGTTTTTTCTTTTTCTTATAATGCAGTTTTGAGGTAAGGGATGTTTTTATTAGCTATTCACTGACAGTTGGTCAGGCTCATCTATTTCATCAGACTCCGTCTTTTTAAACCGACATCAAAAGTGGAATAAAACAGTCTCCTTATAAAAGCCGGCATATCAGTGTGCTGCTACGTTGAAAATATATGATTCAATTCACACTTTCTAATTGGTTCTCGGGATATAGAGGCTTTTGCTGTCAAAGGCAAGTGGCATTTAGCAGCTTTTGCCAACAAACTGTTATTTCTGAATGCGCTGATGCTGCGATTTGGATGATTAGAAGCAAATATATATGTTGATGGTGTTCTACGTGCCTAAAGCATTCACTCAATGTCATTATCTCATTTTTGGTGGAAGTGGCGTTTAGCGGCTTTTGCATCTGAACTCTTCGAATATGTAAATATGTATTTTTTTCTGTTAACATGCACCCTCTGGTGGTGAAAATCACAAACTGTGCCTTTACATTTGTTATATAAATATTTTTAAGCACTATATATATATATATTTAAGCACTTAACTGGAAATACTTTGTAGATGAATAAATAAGATATTCAAGCATCAGCTTATGAGCAAGTGTGAAACTCATCCAGTTTTCCCCATAAACTGATTCAGCTCTGTTTTTGCTTCCAGTTTGCCTCTGCGGTTCTGGATCAACATTGTGAAGAACCCTCAGTTTATCTTCGATGTGCAGGTGTCTGATAATGTGGATGCAGTTCTGTCAGTAATTGCTCAGACATTCATGGACTCCTGTACTACCACAGAGCACAAGCTGGGCAGGGTAAGAGACAAACAAAAGAAGGCACTGTGGAATATTGAAAAGACTGCAGATTATAATATCTAAAATATAAATGTTTCTTACTATCCATTTAGGATTCACCTATTAATAAGCTGCTGTATGCTAGAGATATACCTCGCTACAAACAGATGGTTGAACGGTAAAATGACCTTGGACTGCTTAACCATTATAAAGGCTATATAGGGAAGCCACCTTGTTCTGAATCTCTGTATTTTTCTGACCCAGATATTATGCAGACATCAAGCAGACAATCTCTGCCAGCGATCAGGAGATGAACTCTGCTCTGGCTGAGCTCTCCAGGGTATGGCCATCATCTGTGCACTTTCTTTAAACCGTTACATTTACAAGTGTAATTAACTGTTCATGAGGTTTACACTCTTAATGTGTGCTTTGTTTGTCAGAATTATTCTGGAGAATTAAATTACTTGGTGGCCCTGCATGAGCTCTATAAGTACATCAACAAATACTATGACCAGGTGAGTTGTGAGAGGATTAAACAGACACAAAAGACTATTCCTGATAAGAAATAAAAGGTTAATGATAAAAATATAGTTCTAAAAATATAAAGGTGATTTTCATCAGAATGTATATACTCAGAATACCTAGAATCAAATTATATTAAGATTTTAAGAAGACTTTCTTACAGTTGATGAACGTACAGTTGATGAACAGTAAGAACATTGACAGTCTTACAATCCATCCTTCATCAGCTTGAGTATTTAAAGCAGCAGGCCACAAAACTGCAGAGAATGAAACTAAACTTGTAATAACCTGATTATTGTTGTCTTTTTGTGTGGATTCTAATATAGTTATAATTTTAGTTATCGGAATAGTTTACTAATTCCAGTTACTAAGTTTACTTAAATTGTACGTTTACAGCATTAATTAATCTGCTTACACTTCACAAAAACATCCCACTGGTTTGTGCATTAACAAGCATTGACAATGAGCAATATATTTTAAGCTGTATTAATTTTTGTTAATGGTACTTGATGAACAAAAAGCTTCTAGCTCAGATCCATTAACTAATACCTTCAGATTTTGATTTGATAATGTGTTAGTAATAGTATACACATTAACATTTACATTTAGAATTTCTAAAGTACAGTTGAAGTGAGAATTATTAGCCCGCCTTAGATTTTTTTTTTTTTTTTTTTTTTAAACATTTCCCAAATTATGTTTAACAGAGCAAGGAAATGTTCACAGTATTTCTGATAATATTTTTTCTTCTGGAGAAAGTCTTATTTGTTTTATTTATATACAGCTAGAATAAAAGCAGTTTTACATTTTTTAAATAAATTTTAAGGTCAAAATTATTAGCCCCTTTTGGCTATTGTTTTTCCCAATAGTCTACAGAACAGACCATTGCTATACAATAACTTGCCTAATTACCCTAACCTGCCTAGTTAACCTAATTAACCTAGTTAAGCCTTTAAATGTCACTTTAAGTTGTATAGAAGTGTCTTGAAAAGTATCTAGTCAAATATTATTTACTGTTTGTCATCATGGCAAAGATTAAAAAATCAGTTATTAGAAATGAGTTATTAAAACTATTATGTTTAGAAATGTGTTGAAAAAATCTTCTCTCCGTTAACAGAAATTGGGGAAAAAAATAAACAGGGGGGCTAATAATTCAGGGGGGCTAATAATTCTGACTTCAACTGTATATTTTGATATCATAAAATGTTAACGTACAGATGTTAAATAATATACTGATACATTAGTAAAATATATATATCAAATATATATACAGTGCTCAGCATAATTGAGTACACCTCATTTTGAAAATGAATATTTGTATTCTTTTCTCAGTGAATATAGGCAATGTATTTTGGTGCATTTAAACAAATGAGATTTATTAAACAGATATAATTATTAAAATAATATTTTTGTCACCAAACATATTTAGAAATTGAAAGAAAATACAATTAACTTCAAGCAAAAAATTGCAAAACAAAATGACAACCTACAAAATTTCAACTAAATTTTTAAATTTTTTGTTGCTTCTCTTGATTTTTTTTTTTTCTTTTAAAATTTGTATTTAATATTTTTCTATAACATATAAATTTGGGTGAACTCGTTTTTGGACTGTTATTGTAAATTATTTTGTTAGATAAGCTCCAGATTTGGCTTCAGTACCGACTAATCTAATGTATATGCACAAATATAATATTGTGTAGCTGCCTATTAAAAATATGAATTAAAAAGATAGATTTGTGAGGGGTGTACTTATATATGCTGAGCACTGTACATTATTATTATTATTTTATAATTTCATTTATTTTATACAACAATAAAATAAAACATGATATAAGGAACTGTCTATTTTTTTCATTTTGATATTGGGTCATCAAAAATGTTGAGGCGTCGTTTAGCTACATATTTATATAAGCGTCATCTTAACTGTATGCATATTTATAACAAAATGGAGCCTATAACATTACTGCCTCCTTTCATTTTCATTGAAAAATATGAAACATACCCTTTTGCTGAACATCTCTTTTGCTGAATATCAGTCTTAATAATCAATAATAGCAATCAGCGATACAATAAGTTTATACAATATAGGAAATAAAGGAAAGCAATCGCTCAATGTGCAGAATCAGTGTACGTGGCTACGAAAATTTATATATTAACTTATCTTTGCATTGTCCGTAGTGTATGAGTGTGAATGAGTGTATGGATGTTTCCCAGAGATGGGTTGCAGCTGGAAGGGCATCCGCTGCGTAAAACATGTGCTGAATAAGTTGGCGGTTCATTCTGCTGTGGTGACGCCGGATTAACAAAGGGACTAAGCCGAAAAGAAAATGAACTTATCTTTGTGCTGAGGCAAAACACGTTACCTGAGAACAAGTGGTAGATTCAAAATTCAGAAGAGTGGTTAGATAGAGACAAGATGAATTAAATATCATGTTTAACAACTATAGTAAGATATGGGTCTAGCGGTAGATCCTTGATGAACTGTACGATGTGTGCTGCTCTCACCTGGGGAGGTGCCTGCAGAGCACCTGCTGATTGCCTGGAGCTCAGACGTGCACATACGCTGCAGTGCATACCAGAGTGTGTGTGCTCACGAGATGTGCGTTTTCAGCGATGTAGTGTGGACTGAGATCTTTTCAGGAAAGCTAGGTGAAACGCCAGTGTGGACGTGGATCATTTTCATTCTAAAACACTGTTTTAAAAATAAAACATATTAGTGTAAACAGGGCCTTATTTTACATCTTCTTAAAAGAGGCATAATAGGTCTCCTTTAACAATGAAACTGAATTAACTAACTGAATTCATCTTTCCTAAATGCTTATGTTTTTGTCGGTATGTTAGATTATCACGGCCTTGGAGGAAGACACCACTGCTCAGAAGATGCAGCTTGGCTACCGGCTTCAACAGATTGCCGCGGCTGTAGAAAATAAAGTGACAGACTTGTGATCAAGGACAAAGTCAAAGTGAAAGCAATAAGTGCAAAGACACTCATAGGGGTGACTGTGAACCCACGGTACAGGTACTTTAGGTACAGCATCAGTTGCAAATGTGTGGCAGATTTCCACAAAGCTCATGCTCCATTCATTTTGATATCTACTAACGGAGATGATTGAAACCAGAAGGGTGTAGAATGTTGCAGTCTTTGAATGTAGGAATGGGATGATTTTATTCAGAACTATATGGATTACAGTATTCCCATTAGAGTTGGTCAGATGTCCTTTTTCATTTTTTTATTATAAACCTGGATGCCTTGAGTTCATGAATCTACTCCCAGTGGACGTGTTTTTCTGCAGAAGAAAACATATAAGCTTTTTGCTTGGACATGACTTTATTACAGAACACTATGAGATGTTCTGTCCTCTGTCTACCTCTTCTTTCTGCATCTGTCTGTGTGGTCTTGTTTCGCTAATGTTCTTCTGCTCAGCGCAGCTATAGAACGTTTGCTCTTGTTCACTGGGGGAAACATTTGAATGTGATTTTAAGATTTTGCTAAAACTGTCAAAGAAACAACCCCAACAATGACTCGTTTTAAATGTTTTAGAATTTTTTTTTTTACTTTTTCATAATTAATGTGTCACTGGAGAAATATTAAGCCAAGCATACACTGTTCTCTGTTACATAAGGCTCGTACACACCGGGATGCTTTTTGTTTGCGTTTATCATCAGCGTTTTACGAGACGTTTTTCTGGGTTCAAACCCAAGCGATTTTCACTGCCGTCGAGCAGAAGAGTATGCAAAATCACTCCTTGACATTAGATGGCGCTACACAATTTTAAGCTTCTGACACCCGCTTGTAACACAGAAAAAGTTACTGGCAATTCTAACAAGCATGGATGGCTCAAGTAGCAGCTCCAGCGATGAAGAAATCCAGTTGGTGATGGTTGACATTACTGGAGTTTTCCAGGAGAAATAACAAAACGGGAGGGTGGCGGGAGATGGATCTGAAATAAGGGAGACTCCCGAGAAAAACGGGAGTGTTGGCAGGTATGTTAGTGCACTGGTGAACAATAATCATTTCTTCATCGCTAGAGCTGCTACTTGACCCATCCATGCTTGTTCGAATCACCAGTAAAACTTTAACAACAAGCGTGTCAACTTTCTGTCTTCTGTGTTAGAAGTGGGTGTCAGAAACTTAAAGTTGTGTAGTGCCATCTTGGGTTTGAATCTGGAAAAACGTCTGAAAACGCTGACGAAAAACGCAAAAAAAAGTGTCCTGGTGTGTACGAGCCTTGAAGTGCCATTATTCACCAAGTCAGGTCAAATCATGTTCAGACACTTTTAAATGTTTTTTTAATCTTGTGGTGTCTTTTTAAGCTTTTTAGTCTTGTTTTTTTGTGCCAATATTGGGCTGAATGGATTAATCGTCTCATCCTCTAACATTTCATCAACAAGGCTTTTTGAAGACAGATAACTGTATGTAGGTACATATAAAAGATAGTATTGTAAAGTTTTAGCGTTCATGTGGGAAAATAATGATCTGTATTGTATGTAAAGTCATGCTTAATTATATTAGTGCTGGTCCACTGTATAGGTAAATGTGTTTCTCAGTCGCAGTTAACTTCTTTTAATTTGAAGAGCATTCTCAAACACTTAACGATGGAAATTTGAGAGAAATAGTTTTTCAGTTGTCAAGAGGAAAGTTGTGACTGTGGTATTTACCTTTTGTTTTTAGTACAGGGGCACCACGGGTGGGGTGGGGCGGAATTTAGGACGATTCTTAGACACTTAATAGAGGGCTCATACATCCCCTTCTTCACTTTCATCCGCGACTATCCCCTGCTGCCAACCCCCCTCTTCATTTTCATCCGCAATAGCCACCCCCCCCCCCCCCCCCTGTATTAGTATACTACAATTTTGTAAATATTTCCTGTGTATACTGATTTCCTGTGTAGTGGTTTGGCAAGTTCAAAAAAGTAAATTATTTTAAAACTTGTAAACAGTTTAAAAGAGATGTTTAACAAAAAAGCTTACAACTTTAACATTAAGAAGATTTATAGATTTTCATTTCTGAATGTATGTGTATTGTGAGAATTCAAATTTAAGATATGTTGTCTTTTTCATAACATCACATGAACTAAAGTGGCATTGTATTTGGGCATTCAAAGATTATGCATCAGTTTAAAAAATAGGATGAATAAAGTTTACATCTGGAAAGTTCTGTCAGACTCTGTTGTTGTTGGTGCTTAAAACTCTTTCTGTTGTTTATTGTGATTTAGGTGTGCAGGAACTCAAAATACTATATTGTAGACAACAAGAACTTGATTAACGTAATAATTGAATTAACTTCTCACCCTGATGACATTTTAAACCTGTTTGTCTTTCTTCTGCGGAAGAATAATATTATAATTATATATTTTGGTTTATACACTGTTTTAGTATGCCCCAAATTTTAGCATGTAAAATGTTTCAGCATACTAAAAAAGGTTTTAGTATGGTTTGTGTTTATGCAAGAGAGACAAGTGTGGCGCTCATACCTGTCAACATTGGGATAGGAAAATGAGGGATATGGCCACCATAATATGGGATACTCCCAAAAACAAACAAAACAAAACAAATGACCAAATATGATATTCTGGAGCTGTTTGATTGTAAATAAACAGTTAAATGATCAGTAATATGTTTTATTTATTATAATAATAATTATTATTATTTACAAAAGAAAAAAAATAGTATACATTAGCAGCAAATAAATTAGCAACCAGTTCAGATAATTAAAATTAATAGCTATTATAAAGAAATAGAATCAAGTTATTAAATCTCATTAATCTTTTCTTAACTACATAACTATAACTAAAGTTTTGATAAAGACAGCTGAGAGAGCACTCAGTCTTGGATAAGAAACAGATTGTACTTTTAAGTGTGTGTGTGTTCTATTTGATTGTGATCAGAGTCAGCTCTAAACAGTCTAGTGGATGTCTGATGTTTATATGCTTAAGATATTGTTCAGAATTGTACCCTACGTGGAAATTTTTGATGAAACTGCAAACTATCTTCTGTAAACTTCATTTATTTATTTGAATCTCTGACTCCAGCTCTTCTTCATCTGAGAGACTGGTCTTTCTTTGGGTTAAAATTGTAAATTACCCCTACAATATGAACAAAGAGACAAAAAGGGTTAAATCAATAAAATGCCAGCAAATTAAACAAGTTCTTAGTGATTTACACTAGGAAAGAGTTTTACATGCAATATAATTGTTAGAGTCTTTTAAAGAAGTTCACATATAAATCAAAGTCTTTTCTGGAAATTAAAAATTAAGAGTGTTTCTTTGAAAATGTACATTTATGGATGTAAAATTGAGCTAACTATAAAGAGCACCTGCAGATCAGCCACTGGCATTTGAAACAGCCATTGAAGTATTGTAGGAATCACCACTGTAAGACTTATTTGTATGTTGTTTGTCTTATTTTCTTAGCATCTACATCAGCAATCTATCTAAAACTGCTATTATTTGTGAAAACAAATTTGAGAAAGCATCAATGTGAGGCCGCATTTTTATGATGTCATCATATAGACTTCATGCAGTACTAGTGAATTGGGTAGCCTAAATTGTCTGTAGTGTATGTATGAGTGTATGGACGTTTCCCAGAGATGGGTTGTGGCTGAAAGGGCATCCGCTGCATAAAAACGTGCTGGATAAGTTGGCGGTTCATTCCGCTGTGGCGACCCCGGATTAATAAAGGGACTAAGCCGAAAAGAAAATGAATGAATGTGCAAAAAATGCCTAATGGAATTGGCTTATGTGCAAACAACAGTATAATGGCTGGAGCAGATTGAGTGCAATAGTAGTGCAAACTGAGATGGAGAATATAAAGACCATGATAACTGACATTGTTTATGAAACAAAGATAATTTGGAAGGAATTTTCTTAGGATTATAATTACACAAAAGCAAAAAATTTAAACCCCCTAATTTAGAGAAAAATTTATTTGGTATAAGATTCACAAGGAGGCATGATTTTTAAGATGCTGATTAATCCAATTAATTTTGATTGTATAATAAAGATTAGCAAACATTTGATTTTTTTATTATTAACAACAAATACAAAATTATACAGTAATATACAAAAATCTGTGGCAGAGTGTACATCAAAAACATTCAGTAATTAAAAATCTTATATTCCTTGAGTATATTACGAGTCGTCTTTGCTTTTTTGTTAACAATGTTCAATGTGCAGGAGTCCTTAGTCACTTGGAGGAAGTGAACAAAATTTGGCTTTGATCCAGTCCATTTTTTATTAATATGAAACTTTCCCATAATAATAAAAATTTGTACTAGAAAGGTAAATTTTTTGCATGTATTGACATAATAATATATAATACTACTAATAATGCAAATATCAAAATTTTGTAATTTGAATACACTATTTGTTTTCCTTCTAAGAAATTTTCCCACATCCACCCAGAAAGTTCTTGTATCAATCACAAAACATGTGAACAATTGATTCCTTTTCAACAAAAATCACAGGAATAATCAATATCCAAATTAAATCTCTCTAAAACCTTTTTAGCTGGAAATATACAATGTCAAATTTTAAATGTAACTTCTTTTACTTTATTTATACATATACGAAATATGAAATTGTATATGAAATATACAATATATTTCATAAGAAGCTTTTTTCCAATTTATATTTATGAATACATTGGTTCATTTTAAATTATTATATATAACTGTATCACCTGTTACAATATTTCTAATACATTTATTAGTATAACTTTGTTTAATAATATCTATATCTCCTAAAAAAGATTTTCTTTAACATATTTTCCTTACATTATTCTGATCTTTTTTTTTTTTAAGTTCCCAGGTTCTGCAGGTTGCAATGTCCCGAATTTTGCTTGCCAATTTTAAGCCAACCGTAATAGATTGTTTTGGTTCAATTTAGAATTTCCCCAACCACTGCAGAGCCCGGGGGACCAGAGTGAGCGCTCCGACTAGGCCCCCCTGGTCCTACATTAATCTGATCTAACAGAAAAAAAATCCCCTTACTGACGGTATGATGACGTACCCTTGTCCAAACGAATGCCCGCCATGTTTGTAGTTTTTGTATTATTTGTTTACGCCTTCCACTTGGTTGGGAATAATAAATAAAGTAATCTTAATCAAACGCGAGCACAATTTAAGATACATTGTGCGGATGACTGCAACGTAAGTGGGACCAATTCAATTTGTTAGAATGTTTCAAAGTAAAAAAAAAACTATTCAGTTTACATTTCTTTGTAGCGTAGCCTACGTTAACCCGGAAATGTAACTAACAGACGTGACCTATGAACTCTGTGTATACGGTAATGTGTAAATCACGTTTGCGTGCAAAGCCATTGTTGCAGCAAAGTGCTTAAAAAATGAGCAGCATTTAAAGGGAATAATCTGTTCAATATAACCGCGTATCACAAATGACTCTTTGCCAACTTGAGAGTAAGAAGACAATACAATCGCTCGCTAAGAAGCTCACAGTCTCACTGGCTGATAATCGCTCGTTCACTAGTGCAATAAAGCAGGTAAGAGACGTGCTCTTTACCACTCTAAACTACAGAATACGAGTGTCTTGAACTGTTTTTATGCTGGATTCTTAAAAATTCACAGAATTAGCGGCAATGCTAACGTTAGCATAACAAAATCTGCTGTAAACTTGGACAGCGTGCAATGGAACCCCTAACATTTACGTCAACGCGTCTTCTGTTGCTTTTATACGAATCTGAAGGTGTGGATAGTGAAACGCATTGTGTTCATTCTTTTCAAACCAAACGACCAAGTTTCATTCAATCTATAGCATATCTCCACATGAACTAGCGTCAGTGATCCGCCTGTAATCCGAACACTGACGTTACATCCCGGAATAATGCTATCTTCAACTAGAATTTGACAAATCTGATTGAATGCGTAATGAATGGCAACACGGAGTGTAAAATGTATATGTTTGCATTTTAGAAATGGAGTCCCAGCAGGAAGTGAACCCTGTATTCCTGCAGCAGCTCAGAGAGTTGGACATTCCCGAGGAAGCAGCCAAGCAGGTTCACTGCACTTCACAAATCATTCTTGAATCGAGGAATTGAATTACTTGACTAAAGTGTTTGCTTCTTATAGTAAATGTCAAAATGTGGACCCGTTTTGGGTACCAGAGCATTATGTGTGCTGGACATTTTGTATTTGCAGAACCTGGCACTCATGAAAGCTGTTGTATAATGTTAATGAGGTCAAGTTGGTTTTATATTCACACATTTGGACTTTCTCTTTAATATTATTTTTTCAGAAAATTATTCTTTGCAAATTCCAAATAGAAAAATCATATAAGCAGCCAAAGATTATCAAAGTGTAACATTGTTCACAGTCGATTAAATAGTGCTAATGTTTAGAAGTCATACAATTTCTGACTGAATATTCAAATCAAAGTACCGTGGTAAACAATCTAGGAACTTTGTCACAGGTTGTCAGTGAACATGTGTGTGAATATAAATCCAACTTTGCCTCAGTTATAATGTTTGGTGTTTTGTAGTGACATGCCTTTGGTTTTGTTTTTTGGCTTTTTTTTTTTTTTTACAGGCACTCTTACATACACAGAATGTGTCTGCAGAGGAGGCCGCAATGTATTACTTTAACAAACTAGAGAATGAGGTAAATCCATTGTTTAAACCAGTTGAACAGTAATTTGTCCACAGTGCTCCACAAATGACTGTTTGAATAATTGTCAAATAGTTTCCTTATCCATTGGGATCAGTAAAAATCATTTAATTTGAAGAAACATTATTTTTAATTGTCCACATTCAAAACTAGCTAGCGATTTTAAGATTTGATGTTTGTGCTGTTTCTATGACTCATTTGCTAAATAAAAATGTGATACAAAAACAAATTATTACTTGCTGCTTCTATATCCTCAAACCCCCTTTTTATTTGGGGACATTGAATTATAAATGTAGTAAATTTTAATTTATTTGACTCAACGGCAACAGGGTAAAATTGCTATAACATGTAATACGGGATCATGAAAGGAACATTCAAAAAGCAACTCATGTAAACACCTTAATCACTAATATTATATAATAGTCTTATTCAGATTAAGGCAAATAATTCAATTACTGATGTCCATGTAAATGTAGTCCTTGTTTAAAGTATCAATTGGTTGTTTTATTTTTATTCTTGATTTGTGATTTAATTTTGTTTGTTTTTATCACAGGAAGAGGGCGATGAGGACTTGATGTTCAAAATGGTGTTTGTTGTAAATATGGAGCTGTCCATGGGTGTTGGGAAGGTAAATAATATTTATTATGCTTTTCAAATGAACAAAATTTTTTAGAGACTAGACTGTTTTCCACTGTCTCGTGTCTGTGTATCGGCAGTATTTCCTCTTATGAATTATTAAAAAAAAAAAAAATCTCTCAATCCCTCAAGCTTTGTGCAAAACCCTTTTTTTTCTTCTAATTTTCACAACATGCCTAATGAAATGGCTTAATGAATAAAAAAAAACTAAACTAACTGGTTTTCAGGGTAATTATGATATCATTTTTTTACTCTAACATATGTTAGCTCTGGAATGTGATATTTATTTATTTTTATTTATTTATTTTTTTTAATGGTCTTTTTTGTCCTCCATGATCAATAAATCTGATACATTCATAACCATCATAACATTTTCATTCAACATGTTGTTGAAAGTTACGTTTTTTTTTTATTGTTAGTTTATTATGGAAGTACTAATTTATATGAATTAAAATGGAAATACTGATTTAATATAAATACAAACATATTTTTACATAAAAAAAGCTAATGTCATGTGGTGAGTTTTTAAATGCTTGTGCACTCCCGTTTAGTTGTGCGAAGAAACCATCCCTCGAAACGCAACTGATGCGATTGGTTCTCTTTGAAATAGAATGAACAAAAAGCGATGCTTGCGCACCCACGGTACTGTCTCTTGCTTTTAACACCTTAGAGATTTTTTTTAAAAAATTGTCTTTGGTTAAATCGAAAGTGGTAACTGCTGCTGCTTACACATTCTTTGAACAAATTATTAATAAGCCTAACGTTAACCGTGTACACATAATCATCGTTTCATTACCGCACATAGTATGTTTTTCACCTGCTGACCTTTACCGTTATTTGTTTTAATTTTTTTTTTGGTTTATTATCATCCTTTCCAAAAGCATTGGTTTAATACGAGATTAGCTTCCTATTTGTGTATAGTTAACTGGTGATCTGGGACCTTCAGCCAGGACAGATTACTGTGCATATACTTTTAGATAAATGCCAATAATTATTTTTAAAATGTCAATTTCTTTTTTTAAAAGAAAAATTTTGTTGAATTAAAAAGTGTATTTACATAACTGTGTTTTGCTTGTTTGGAAAATGTCTAATTATTTAAAATTTATAACAAATAAAAAAATTGTTTATTATTGGTGTGGCCAGACAAAAAAAAACTGGTAATTCCTAAGTGTTCATGCCTGAAAAGTTATGTGAAACAAGAACTGAATGCAATGCAACACCATGAAACCACAAACCATGTGGACATAACACAAAATCTAAAATAAGTAATTTTAGCATGCCAACAAGTCAAATGTATGCATACCTGTATAAATATATATTTTCCTAACAAAAAATTGTAGCTAGTAATGTTGAAAAAGTACTTTACTGCATACATGCATACATACATAAATACATATACATAC